>NW_015113154.1:297142-315136 GCF_001443285.1 Poecilia latipinna | reverse complement strand
TTATGTAAAAACAAAAAAAAAAAAAAAAAACCCCCTTTTCCCCCCCCCCCCCCCCCCCCGGACACTTTGAGAAGTACCGAGTTAAAGGAAAGTTCAGGAAACAAAGGTCAGCTGTAACCAGTAAAGCTTCTCTCACACTGTGTCATGTGTTGTCTTATATATTGAAAACATGTTTCCAGGCATTTTTGCTGAAATGATGCCATCTTGTTTTGGGGGTGGGGAGGGATGGTAGTTTCTTTGTTTTTAACAATAAGCTGACCATCTAGGAATAAAATTTCAATGTTCAGTGAGAGCAGCCAAGTTGCAGATAAATACCAGTCGGATCACTCGGAAAGTAGGTCAAGCCATTGGTTTTAAGTTTCAAGCGTCAGCCCTTTCAAGGTAAATGAATCTTCATCAGTGCTGACAACGTAGTGTAGCATAATATTAAGTGATGCTATCTTTGTGTTGTTGCTGGAATTTGAGTCTGAGTTGCATCCATTCCGTAGCAGCACCATATGTGTGGTATACACGGCACATTTTCTGGCTTATCAATTGATTAAAATGTGTATGCAATGTGTCAAATGCAAGGTAGAATGATGCCAAAATTAAAATTTTTCTTTTGGCATCATGCATTCCTATTGTATTGAAATAAAAAGAAAGTTACACACAAGTGTGATGGGGAGCATAGAGATATTAGAAAGCAGCATTTAGCAAATGCTTAGTGGACAAATTGACAGTTAGATTCACTGGTGATTTTTCCTGAAAACAGATTCTGGGCGAAAGAAGAACGCTACATAATTATAGTCAATTATTCACAGAATCCGCAACAATTAGCTGAGTCCAAATTAACAACCAATGCAGTAGTCTTAGTTTTTGGTGATAATTTTGAAAAAAAATAACATGCTTAGTTATACAAAGTTTGATTAAACTGCTGACGAGACTTGGATAATAGCTCCATCCCAGAGAGGTTCACAAACTTTACTACTACTACCACTACTTTACATTGACTGCAACAGACAATGTCAAACAAATGGAAAAGAAAAGTCTCAAAGGGTGCGGTTATGTAGTATCTGATTAGTCAACACAGTGGTTGATTATAGGTCTCTTGCGAGTAGTGAATCCCGCCTGATGTTGAAACCGAGCTTTTTTCTCCCTATGGTCTCAAAAATATCAGTACTCACTGTTTATCACAGAATCTGAGTGAAACTTACTTGTAGGCATTCAGCTGTCTCATTTAAAACTCTGCCCACATTCTGAAGTCATAAAGTAAATAACACCTGACTGTGTGTAATGTTGCTACAAAATAGCTCACACTGACACAGCGAACATCCCTTTCACACATTTGTTTGTGTTGTTGCAATGCCTAGCAACCAATAGCAAGTCTGCATAGTCATAATCTCCGTTATTCCTTTATTGTGGCTTATGGTGAGTTTGTGTGTGTGTGTGTGTGAATGTGTGCTTTTGTACATGGGTTACTACAACAAGAGTGGACACTAACTTATTGGGGCACTTCCTTTTACAATTGCAGCCAAATTGTGGAAGCTGTAAATGTTTGACTTAAGTTAAATAGGTTTAGGTTTGAGTAAGAGTAAAAGATAATCATTTGATTGTGGAAATTGGAGAGCATTTTGTCAACTTGTTAAATAGAGTTAGATGTCTATGTGTGCTTTGAAAACATGTGAAAAGGAGGATTTAAGATTTATCCTTTATCAAGTGAAAACAAATCAAAAGAGGATTAAAAAGAAACAGAGAAGTGTTGGAGCTAAAAGCACACTACTTGACACATCCCTGCTGCCTTGCTTGTTTGAACAGGTAGAAGGAAAGTCAGAATGTGTCACGGAGCCACACCACCACTCCAAGCCTCACATGTCCAGGAGCCCAGCTTTGATAGTAGAAAATGATTAACCTTACCTCCTACTCTTCAGTCTGCCAACAGGATGCTAGAGGTTGGCTGCTTATCAGCAGTCATTTTGCCATTTTTCTAAAAGCAAACCTCTCTCCCTAATGTCTCACAACTCAAACAGGGAACACTTCTCTGGGCATTTAATCTAAGACAATTTAAACCTTTTGCAAAAGTTGCAAAATTTCAACAGAGTAAGTTCTGATGTAGGTTTATGGTTTCTGTTGCTAAAAGGGCAGGACAGACAGAAGAAGTGTGATTGTGTTAGCAGTTACTGAGATGCCGTTATGTTTTTCTGTGAAGGTAACTCACCCTCTAGGGAAGTCTTTCACTGCCTTCACTTTGATGAAATACAGATTAGTTGTCCAGCTAATACATAGTGAGACTTTGGCCAAGCAAAAACTGTGCTTCTGCAAGACAAAAACAATCTTTTTTTTTTGTTTGTTTTTTTAAATGTCTTGGCAGCAAAATTGTGAATTTTAACCAGATTGAAAGTTAGATTTGTGGAGTGTACAATTAAAAGTTGTCATGGTGACCTGAGCTGTGGGTTTCTGCTGCTCCTCCAAAGTTATGATGGGCTTTTTGATTGCTTCTCTTATTAATTCTCTCCTCTTCTGTCCTTTCTATTTAGTTGAATGACTACGCAGAGATAGGCCTGCAATTATGCAATGCTTTTTATATTTTGCCTTTACCACTAAAGACAAAATCAGACGATAGCTTTCGATTGCCCCATATGGTCGAGAACTAGCTTCCTGCAACAGTGAATAGGGATATAACTCATCAAACCCTGCCTATCACACGTTTGTTGGCATTGATATCAAGTGGCATAATCTAATGGCTCCAGTTGTCAAAATGTCAAAATTAAATATATCCTCCAGGTGTGAATGAGTGGCAGTGATGAATAGAAAAAGGAAACTCAGGACCATGTCGGTTCATGATGTTTCTCCTGTGGTTGCATGATTTAGTCTCATAAGCTGTCAGGTTTAATGGTTTAGATGCACCAAACCTTCACCAGAGGCAATACAGTAAATCGCTACACCAATTTGTCTCACTTACAATTTGTTTTTGTGGGATTTGAGGTGATCCCTGCAATACTGACAAATGTTTCCACACCAAAATCAGTGAAGAAAAAGTAGTAAAAAAAAAAAAGAAAAAAACGGTTCTGTCACTCATCTTGAATAACAGATTGGGATTCCTCTGCAGGTTCAGGGTGGAGACAACTGAGACATGGAAGATTAGAGTCTGCACAACTACAGGCTATTCAGTTTCTGCACATGCTTGGTGCAGGTGTGTCGCTTTTCCTCCAAATGCATACAATGAAAGAATGCACTGCATTTGTTGAACTCTTGAAGTTACAGTGCGGGGAATGGCATTTTTATTGCGCTTAAAAGTTCACAGTATACCGACTTGGAAACAGGTTGCACAAGTGAATTAAACGTATTTCAAATTTAAAACATTTCGAGACGGTAATCACATCTAAAGCAAAGCTGTAATGCATATGTACGTAAAGCAAGTTAAAATGTGAGCCAAGTAGGTTATTAGTTGAAAAATCGTGTGCACATTTTCAGCTAAGATCAATTTTACTCGACTGAAAGTAATTTTTTTGTTTTTGTACACCATGTTACCTGTGCATGAAGATGTCATCTTAGCAATAGTTTAGCATAAGCCTCAATGTACTGCAGGAGTAAAACATCTTCATTAAATAATTGAGAGTGAAGTTATTTTTTGCATTCCCTCAATGCTTTTGCAAAACAAGCAAAACTTTGAAAAGTCCAGAAATGAAATCCAAGGTGATATTTGTGGATTTCAGAGACGCATCCGATGTCTAGGCTAGTGTAAGTGCTGCTCAATCACCATCCTGTATATGATCATGTCCAAATAAAAAACAGGGAAACAATCAGTCCAGAACAGACTGATACATGACAGGTACATGGTGAGAAATAAGTGCGAATAGCCAGAATGCCACACTTTGTTACTTACACCTGGTTGCACCCCTTTAAACCATTCAAATTATTTGTTGTTTGGTTTCTGACAAACACGGAATGTTCGCTTGCTTAGCAATGCTGACAGAACACAACAAAGCTCTGGTTGTTGGCCGTCATTTTCCACTTGCGCTGACTGACGAGCTGATGTTTACCCCCGGCGAGCAGGAGGGGGAGGTCCCACGAGTCAAACTTCATCTGACAGCTGGACCAACATGTCAGCTGGATTATTGAAGTTTGTTATCTTTTCTATAATCTAACAGGGTGTGCCTCTAAATAGCTGATGTTCAAAGACCTTTACGCTACAGATGGAATAGGGTGATAAGTTTGTTCAAAAGTTTAGGAAAAGTGCCAAGCTACTTTTTGTAGCCGTACAATCCGCTGCTTTCATAAATATAGATTTAATCCCCAGCTGACAACAATGTCTGTTTTCATTTTTCGCTTTATCATTTGGAAACAGTTTCCAAGAGATACAAGCTTCTTATTAGGATCGGCTCATCCGTGGGCACGGGTCCAGGTTGTGTTCTTGTTTGTGATCCGATCCCTGAGACGCTGAGCCAACCTTTATCATAAACTTCAAGCTCTCGCAGGAATGTGTGCACTCTCACTGTACATCTACTTTTCTCATGCATAACTTTTCACCACAACAATGAGGTGTGTCAAGATAAAATTCTCCAGTCCTTGCATAACCTAATACAGTGTTTCCCAACCCTGGTCCTCAGGGCACCAGGGTTGGGTGCCATGTTTTAGATGTTCCCCTGCTTCAGCACACATGATTTCAATTGTTGACTGATTAAAAGGGTTTTGCTGAATTGCAATCATCTGCATGGGGTGGGTTGAAGCAGGGGAACATCTAAAACATGCAGGTCAGTGTGCCTTGAGGACCAGGGTTGGGAAACACTTACCTAATGTATAAGGAAAGGTAAGACGGGTCATTCTTTTGATCAGGCGTTTTGTCTGTGTGAACAACACTTAAAAACCCTCTGCTCCACATCTCGTTTTCACCTCGATATCATCCGACTTCAACAATAAACTAAGTGGATTAATGAAAGAAAGTATTTAATCCTAAAGCTTTGAATGATTTTGAAACCATGCTTTATAAACTATACCCGAAAGCCATTAAAAGAAATTTTTTTTTCCCCCTTTCGCTTTCATTTTTAATTGAAACAGAATTGGTTAATTGAAATAACAGTTGTTGTGAATTGGCGCAACATGAATAAACTGAACAGAACGGCTCTCAGCTTTGTTCAGTCACTCAAATCTAAATAAGTCCCCTGCTGGCAGAAACAGCGGGTTACCGTTGGTTTTCTTACGTAAGGCTAGAGAAGATGTCGCGCTTGTGCTTTGGTTTTCTGAGCTGCCATTTTTAATCAGCTTTCACACAAAACATTCAGATGAAATGTGATCTGGGAAGCCTTAATGACAAAGCGCAGTGGTACGACACTCCAACCTTTTTGACCTCTAAGCAAAAAAAAAAGGCGTTTTTTCCTTCCCATTCATGCGTGAACATATTTACTCTGTTGAGAATTCCAGCATACACCGCAGCCCCACAGAGACACACTGTGCAGACTGCACACCGTGACGGTAAAACTGATAACGCCAAGGCTTGAATACATTCAGTTTAACCCCACCTATCCGTTAATAAAGTGACTGAATTCAGATTTCTTTCATATTTTCCTGTGTACTTCACCTGCTTACACATATTGCCTTCATATTCTCACTTGTCACGGATTTGAAATATTTTTCTTTAAAAACTTTTGTCTGTCAACTCGGAACATGTGATCATAGTAAGGAGAGCAACTGTCACTGACCGTTTTCAATGACTAACACCAATACTTCTAAGTTCAGCATTGTTGCGGCAAGGTGGAGCTTGCACGGTGTTAGTTTAGCGTGTCGTCTGCTGAGTTTGTGAAAAGTAGACCCATTCCTCCCATTGGCTAAACACACAAGAGATAAATTAGGTGTTGAGTGAATGCATGTGTTCATATGCCAGAGAATAAAAAGCGTGATTCAGTGTTTAGAAGATGACCAAGACTCTGAATATAGAGCTTGATTTGTCAATGGGCGTATAAAGCCACTTGTGTGGCTAACAAGGTAAGCCAGACAAGTGTTGCTCAACTCAGATACATTAATGATGACAGATTTGAAATAAAACTTGGAAAAGTTCAATACATGTTCACATTGAGAACATTAATTGCGCCAAACATCCAAAATACAAAGAGAATATACACATTTGTGCTTTTCCGGACATATTCTGTACATTTTGCTTCCCATGTTTTGGTGTTGTATGCCTCAGTTCACTTCATCTCTTGCCTGAACGCTTTAATTCACTTTCTGGTTGTCTGACCAACAGTACAACTTTTTTTTTTTTTTTCTCAGCAATTCCAGGAAATCTGTTGACGTTGACGTGTATGTCTATGTTTGTTTGTCGTGGCAGATTTTGTTTTATTTCTGAAACTTAGTTACCTACTACTGAGTCTTCTTAACTGGTTTTGGCTTCAGTTTGTTCTTCCTCAATGCTTTACAGCGTGATATATTGATGCATTACTATTATTTAACAACAGGGCGCTATCATCAGCATATTTGCATATCAGGTAATTCTAGCATGGGTATATTCCTCTCATGAAAGGAGCAGAAAAGGTCATGCTCTGGTGCAACAGATAGATAAGTTGGTTGCCAGAACTACACATTATTGTTAGCAGCAAATGTGAGGCAACGCCTTTGAGTTGGATCCAGCATGGGTGATTGTATGTAGGATTTTTCACGCACAGTGTATATCAAGCATACCATAGCAAGTTGAAAGGTCTATTTAAGTTGCAAAGAATCCTGTTTCACTTTTCTTTTCATGCCTCTGCCTTCCGCTACTGCTGCTGCTGCTTGCAGCTACTACTGGGCTCTCTTCAGCTCCTGCAACACACCAACAACCTCCTTGGCCTCCGAGTTAAGAGAAAACTCTCTTTACTTAATGGATAGAGCCCAGCCCCACAAGAAATTTTGAGCAGTGTATCTACAGAATGATGAGATAGGAGCCTAGAAGACAAACGTCTAATATTGCAAAATATTACGTCGTAATATAGCATTCTGTTCCACTGATATGTACATTTTCCATTGCAGTTTTAATTTCCTGAAGTCCCCTAAAACAGGTGGTGTACATTTGAACAGCTTATTAGCTCACAACATTTGAAATATATACTTTTGAGCAATCTAACAATCAACACATAAGGCTACTAGAGGAGTACCAACAAAAACTTTACAGAGAATAATTTAAAAAATTAAAACTACTCCTTTAACTGCATGTTACTGTTTTTGGATGTATCAATAGAAAACCCACACATACTTGAATTCATATTAGCCCATTATGCACATGTAGTCTATAATTCCAACAAAAAAAAAATAAAAAATCAATAAATGACAGCATACAACAAAATAACAAATAATACATAATCGACAAATAATCAGGCTTTCAAACAATAGTCATCTTACTGTGTATTTTATTTAGTTTATCTCTGTACGTTCATGGCTGTTTTCCCACTTGTTCTCTGTTGTTCATCCTAATGAAAAGCAGCATTCACCAGACAGCGTGGGTGTCTGTTTCTTTCTCTTCATGTTAGTAATTTGATCGACCGGTGAGTCACGGGTGTGCCCCGCTCTATTCTAAGTGAAGTACATGTGTAAAAATGGCTTTCAAAGATTTATTTATTTTTTTTTTGTACTGTCATTTTTCCCACCTGAGATGAACTGTTAGCGTCACTTCAGGTCAGATATAAATACCACTGCAAACCCAATCTGTTTACAAACTGTGGGTCCTCTGTGGGGAGGCGTTTTTGCTCAGTTAGGTCATTATTTTTTCCATGTCTGTTCCAGTGTCTGTCAGCTCTCTGTTAGCAAAAGCCAAACATTGGGTGGGATTTGGGCATTTGGCAAGTTTCCCGTTTCTGACTCCATGAGAGGTTGCATGACCTCGGGTGGGGCGCCTCCACCCATTATCCTTGCTCAAACCTGTTCCTCGATGGACTTTTTTTTTTTTTTACTGAAAAAGAGAAAAGATTATACTACTGAATTATACTTGGTCACATTTGGACAATCGCTGTCCCCTCACTTATCCCAGTTTTACTTGTATTTACCTGAATTTTTGATTACATTGCTTTATGAGAACTCTGGCTGGAAATCTAACTGTAAAAGGGTCTGACATCATTTAACAAGAAGCCATGACCGATCGTTGATTTTGCCACATAGAAATTTCTTAAGCTGATGTGCGTCAGGACCAAGGCAGGCTGGTACTCGACTGGTGTTACGAGAAAGAAATGATAGCATCCCTCGTATCCATTAGGTTTCTCTTTCTAACTCTGTTAATAGGTAAACGGGTCTGTGCACGTGTGTGTGTGTGTGTGTGATATGTACACATTCATCACACACACACACACACACACACACACAAACCATATGATAATGCAAAAATACCACTATGATGCTTCAAATGTTTTCCTACTGCTGCTGAGTGAAGCGCAACTAACCTTTTATCAATGTTTTTAATGCAGTGACTCAGAACAGAACTGAATGCATTGTTTTAATTCTTCCAGTGAAAACTGACTTTGTTGCCAACATATATATATATATATATATATATATATATATATATATATATATATATATATATATATATATATTATGAAATATGTTATGAAATATGTTAAATTTCCGTTTTTAAATGATCACGGAAAGAACTGAAGCTCCACATTACAGCTGTGCTTTATAGCACCGCCATCTGCTGGTTGAAAAGTGCCAGTGCGATTATCCCTTATTACTGGCAAAAACTGAATTTAAGATATAATACACTCTTTTTTTTTTCAACAAAGTTGCAGAATAGAAACAAAGGGAAAAAAAAACAGAAATGTAGAAAAATAGATAGTTTTTTGCTCTGTGAGGCAAGCTTGGCTGGAGTCTGCAGCTCCAAGGAAAAGCTTTGTGGAATTAGGTGACGCTTTGTTTGAGCAGGAGCTAAGGCACCCCCACCCAGATATGGAAGCTATCCGTACCAAAATGACTGCCACGGGAGACTCAAGGGTTTCTCAGACATGCATGAATAAGTGAAAGCAACACTCAAGGTTTGTGCTTGATGACGGAATAACATTATAACGTGACATAAAGCGAAAAGAAAAACGCAAAAAACAGATTTTGCATATTGTGCCCCCTTTAAAAACTTCATGGTTTGGAAATAAAGCTGCCTCATCCAGCATCTCTTATTGGAGAGAAAAAAAAAGAAGTTTGTTTATAGTTCTTGCATCAGAACTTAGTTTTCATTCATACAGTTTTAAAGAAGTGATCAATAGGTTGGGAAGATCTGCTTTATTTTTAGTCACCAAGATCAAAATCAGGAACAAATCAAGACACCGCTATTCAGCTACAGCCTCAGCTTCAGCTTCAGCCTCCACCTTCTCCTCCTCCTCCTTCTTCTCTTCTTCCTCGGTTACTCCTTGAGTCTCTTCCTCCTTCTCCTCAGTCTTGGTCACCACGGTTTCGGTCGTGGTCACCGTGGTGGTCTTCACAGCCCCGTCTTCGAGGGCAGAGGTCAAACCACTGCTTGACTTAATTGAATCAAGGGAAGAACTGGCATAGGATGGGATACGGGAGGTCTCCAGATTATAGGCGGCGTTATAGTTGAAGGCTATGTGGTAAGAAGAGAGAAAAGATTAAAAACCAAAGTGATGCTGTTTGCGTCAATGTGTAAGACGCTGTTTTTTTTTTTGTTTGTTTTTTTCCATGAAACCACAGCGTGGACTTACAAGTCTGCTGAGACACGCTGGTCTTGATTCCTGTTGCTAGCCTGTGGAAGGAATAGAAACCAACTTTATTTTTCACGTGGATGCAGTTCTCATTATCACCACCGGGTGGCGCATAAGCCATAAAGCAGCAACAGTTTACCTGATCTCCTCTCCTTCCAGCAGCTTTTTATAAGTGGCTATTTCAATATCCAGAGCCAGCTTCACATTCATCAGTTCTTGGTACTGGCGGACCTGCAGGGCCATGTCCTGCTTAGCTCTCTGGAGAGCTTCCTCCAGGTCTCTGATCCGCAGCTTGGCGTCCTTCACTGCCAGCTCGCCCCGCTCCTCAGCCTCAGCTATCTGAGCCTCCAAGTTGTTTCTCTAAGAGTGGGGGGACATAAACAGAGAGAGTTGAAGGAAAAGCAAAAGCTTATAGCCTTGAGAAACTGAAACAAAGTAGTCTCTGAATCGTGGACTTATAATTCAAATTAATGAGTATTTAAAAAATGTGAATCCAAAGTAAAGTAAAGTAAAGTAAAAAAGCAGACCATATTTAGGCTTGATTTATTACCTGAGCTTTAACCATTTCGATTTCAGACTGGAGCCTCATGATTCTGCGGTTCATGTCTGCGATTTCAGCCCTGGTTGACTTGAGATCGTTGTCGTATTTTCCAGCTGACTGTTGCATCTCTGCATACTGGAACACAGAAATTGTTTCATTAATTTCTCATTCTTTTCATTTTCACATCCGAAGTTTATTATGTTTTTCAGCTGCTTCTTCCGTCTCCGTTTGCCACTTAGAAGTACATAAATGGTAATTTCTTATGCTAACGGTCTGACCAGAGAGAGCAGAGCACGCTGGAGGCAGATAACAGCATGAAACCTGAAATAACAACACGCTCTCCGCCATCAGACTCACATCCTCCCTCCTTCTTCAGACTCCCCAGCATTCTCAGAACTAGTATCTTGAATGTGTACGGACTCCTTGCTCCACACCAGAACCACACTTGGGCTGCATAAAAAGTCTTACCTTATACCTTGGTCTTCATAGCATGATTTTGCACATATATCAGGAAATTGCCACTCAACATGACACTAACATTGCATTCCTAAATGGCAGTCAGCTTTGGTAATGTTGTGAAACTACCTCAAATACATGGAAGTCATCACAACTTGTTGTCCTTTTGCAACAACCATCCTACGAAAATTACTCTTAATGTACCAAATTCCCCAATGAATTTCATTTCATTACCCCAGTGAAATGTCTACACCCAGATATTGTCCTCAGGTCAGTATCTACCAGGGTAGCAGACATAATAGAACTGATCCCATGGGAAGAACAGATGGAGGCCACATATGACCACCAGAGGGATAAGCATGTAGATGTAGCCTAGCATGTTTCCAAGTCGGAAGGGGAGATTTCACTTTCCCAGGGTGGAGGTTAGGTGTAAGAGGGTAGGTAGCAAGGTAAATTCTGCTAGACAAAATTCTTGGAGCCTGTAGAGATACGATTTGTGTCAGTGTCACATGAAACGCTTCTGTCAGCTGGTGTTTGTAATAAAACAACATACGTGGATTGTTCCTAGTCTAGCCAGTTTTTAAATATGAAGAAACATTTAAGGAAGATTGTAAGACTGGTTATAAAAACAAACAACCCGAGATTTTTCAATCGACCTATACAATAATTACAAAAAAAATAAATAAACAAAACAATGCAGCTATGCATCAGTTAGGTTTCACGTTAAGTCATCATAAATCTTGTACCACCTTGTTCTGGTACCAGGATTCAGCCTCCGCTCTGCTCCTGCTGGCGATGTCCTCATACTGAGCTCGCACCTCAGCAATAATAGCGTCCATGTCAAGATCGCGGCTGTTGTCCATCTCCACCACAACAGATATGTCCTTGATCTGACTTTGCAACTCATTAATTTCCTACAGAAAATGATAAGATATTAAAAAAAAAAAAAAAAAAGCTGTAAAAACAGAACTTTTACTGTAGGGAGCCATTAATGTGGAACTGTGTGGTTATAACAGGTTTTTACCGCATCAAAGAGCTGCCTCAAGAACTCGATCTCATCTGAGAGCCCATCCAGCTTTGCCTCCAGCTCCACTTTGATCATGTAGGCTGCATCTGTGTCCTTCAAATCATAGCGTTTAATGGTGAATACCAGACAGTTTATGGAAATGTCCCAGTGCATTATTTTTTTAGGTAAATTTGCACAGACCTTCTTCATGAGGACAAAGTTATTCTCACACTCATTGCGCTTGTTGATCTCCTCTTCATACCTTAGAAAGCAGAAAAAAAGAGAACTCATGTTAACTTAATGTGTTGTGTTGCCAACACTGCCCTCAAACAAGTCATTGTGATCCAAATTAACAAGACATATAAAAACAAAGAGTAAACATGCCGTCGTTAGCATACTGCTTCAATTAACTGCAGAACATGAGTCAAAGTGGGGTTGAGTTTAGTGAAGTATCAGACTTACATTCTGTATTTCCAAATGCCTAATCTTAAATTACATGAATTGGCAATTGGTACAATTTCTTAATCGTTTTTTCATTCCCTCCCTTCCCCCTCTGGTTTTAAAACTTCAGGGTGATTAACACAAGCTGCACTAAAAGACTTTTGGGAAAGCTGGACTTTCCAGGACATGAGGGTGGAAAAAGAATCAAACCAGTTTAGTGTTTAAGCCGCAGCTCCACATACTTGTTTTTGTAGTCCTCCACCAGGCTAGTCGTCTGGTGCAGGTCGGAATCCAGTTTGAGTTTTTCATGACCCAGGTTGTCCAGCTGCTTACGAAGGCTGGCTATGTACGCCTCAAACATGGCGTCGATGTTGGACCGAGACGTGGTCTGCTCCTGCAGAAGCTTCCACTTGGTCTCGAGCATTTTATTTTGCTGTTCGAGGAAGCGTACCTGAAGACAACGAGAGCCATTGATTAAATTTGTGTTTATTCTCTCTCGTATGGCTTTCTTCCCAGTGCGGCACAACCAGACGCAAAGTTATCTGTCCTTTCAACCTGAACAAGTCCTTCCTGAGTTATGAACATGTCCGCTCAGCACCCCACTGGCTGATGATGCAGAAGTAGGAGTTATGGTCCAAAGCTAAACTTTAATGGCTATTATAATGTTATAAAAGAGTGAGATTTTGCAACCTATATTCATTTGTAAAAACACATACACTCTTTTTCTTTCATTTGTCAAAGAACAAATGGATAATTAATTAATATAAAGTCCAGGGATGACTCAAAAAAAAAAAAAAGCAATAAGTTTGACAGCTGAAAGACACTAAAAGTTTGCTTAAAAATATAAATTTTTCATAGAATGCTACAGTTAAACACAATGTGGTACTGTGTCCTAGGTGCCAATTGTGCAATGATTCTTTTCTGTCTGTAGGTGGAGTCAACATGATGATAGACACATGGTTCTGTGTGTACTCTTGTTGCTGTCACACTGGTCCGGGCAGCAAAGGGAGAGAGAGCTGTGGTTTGTGATCCAAGGAATTACTGCAGGCTTTATTTAAAATCCCCTTTCATTTTTGAGAGCCTCCTTGAATAAAGAAAACTACTATGTGACGCTGAAAAATTGCAACTCACTGAAGAATCTAACAAGTCCGTCGCAGAACACAAGCGTTGTTCTGTAAAAAGAATTGTCGTGTTTAATTTAGGAGGTACAACAATGATCCATTCTTCTTTCAGCATAAAAGCTTTCTTGGCCTCATAAAACAGGCATTGTTCAAGTTCCTTCTGCAAAGATTTACTGAACATCTTTAAAACAAGAGGCTTGTCTCTTGCAGCTATTTCTCAAATTACTTCCACTCCTCTCCGTTTATGGTTGTACTAGCTGTAACTGGGCTTTAAAAAAATAAATAAATAAATAAAACACAGGGAATTGGTTTACTCTTAACCAGTAAGTGAAACTGACCCCTGAAACTTTCTCTTCTGTAAGTGATTCTGCAGGGCATTTCTCAAAAACACTGCTGGATTGAGAGTGACTTTTCATCCTGAGCTCTTTGAGTGAACTTATTTAGGCCTCTATGCAGAACAAGTCATTTCCCCCAGATTTGTTCCACAAATATAATTTTAAAGAATCTTGTTCTGCAAGGCATTAATGTCCCAAGGCCGATCACCTGCTTTGGTGTGCAGAACACTCATTTCCTTTGCACTTCCTGAGTTTTTTTATTATCTATCCCAACAGTCAGGTCAACACAATGTGCATTATTTGTTTTCTGTTTCTGCTGTGGATAGAAACTTTCACTTTCTCTAATGTGTCCTGCCCTGACTGCTTAATGGGTCAGATTAATGGATCAAATTGCCTTACCATATTGTTGCAGATTAGCTCTACAACAGAGTGAAAGATGGTTTTCCCCCCTGTTATATAGACACAAAGGTTTCTTCTCCCTGAGGTTGTGTTGGTCCCTGACATTCTGCTACAGTAACCTCTTGAGTGACTGACCTTGTCGATGAAGGAAGCAAAGCGGTTGTTGAGGGTCTTGATCTGCTCCTTCTCCTGGACGCGGACGGCCTGGATGGTGGGGTCGATCTCCAGGTTAAGGGGAGCCAGCAGGCTCTTGTTCACAGTCACGGCGGTGATGGGGGCCGCCACTTCATTAGCAATACCCCCACCGAAGCCCACATGGCCGAAATCCCCTCCACCTCCTCTCAGTCCAAACCCCCCAGCAGCACCGACAGAAGCACCACTGCTGCCAACTCCTCCATAGGAGGAGCGGGTGGCGTAGCTCTGCCTGGCACTCCCCACGCCGTAGCCCCCATAGCCGGAGAATGAGCGGCTGCTGTAGCCCTGGGTGGGACCCCTGGAGGACGACACCGTGGAGAGGGCGGTGGTCTTTACAGCTCTGACAGACATGGTCACAGTGGGAGTCTGTAGCACCGAGGCGGTGAGAGAGGAGAAGAGTCGGGGGCCGATGGAGACTCTCTTGTCCTCCGTGGTATTTATCAGAGCAGGGGAGGCACCCCGCCGGGCCGCGATTGGCTGCAGTGAAGAGGAGAGAGCAAGAGGGGTAGAAGTGAGGCAATGTCAGGAAAGAAAATTACGTCATGTTACACATTTGTAGCAAATTAGAGACTCAAGTCACAAGAACAGTCAGAGCATTCTTCGTTTTACGGTTGTAATGCAAAAAAAGTCAAATTTGTTCAGATATTTGAAAAGGTGAACTTTCCATACTTTAGAAATAATTCAACTTCTAGAAGGTTTACGGTTGTTGACTGATGCCTGTCATATTTTATATCTATAAAAATTCATACCATTAAGAATCTAATTTTGCCACCATCTTATCCACTTCACAGCCTCTTATCATAGATGTGTCAGTGAAACTCGGCTGCTCAGTGTGATGTTGGTGCTGAGAAGTGACAATATGTCTCACAGTTGTGGAAGCAGCAGATCTACCCATTTACTTGGTGAATTTTATTCAAGGATCCTTGTCCAAAACAGTCACTAACCAAAGATATGAACCCATGTGTAAAATAGCGAAGTGCGCTACACTGACTAGTTTGGGATTATGGATGCATTTACAATTGGTCCAAGGAAAAAACTTTATGGTTCAGCCATTCTTCTGAGCACTTTTATTATCGATGTGTTTATATGCTCACTCACCAAGTGAATTCCTCCTATATCTGTGAGGTCAAAAACAAATACAGTCCAATCCTTCTTCCTATTACCAGACCCCACCTTAGTTTCAATGCAACCCGCCCATACAGCAAATTATAAAAAGACTGAGAAAACATTTTCCCTCACTCTCAATTTCAACTCAGTGCTAAATGTCACAGAGACAAAAGATTTCTGTACGGATTTTAGAAAGAAGTCGAGTTCAACACCTTAAGATCTCATGAAAGAGGAACCATGTAGAGTGGGATCAGTTTTACAAGTGCCTGCGTGTTATGTTCGGTACTGATACTAATCATTTGATTTATTAAGATAGAGGAGCAAGCAGTTCTGCCCAGCTTTTCACAACACTTCACACATTTAACACAAAACCTCAGATGTTTTTTTTTTAAACTGGAACACTTCCACTAAAACTCTATAATTACTTATCAAACAGTTTTCTTGCCAAATTGTGAGATAGTATCAATTTCATGTCTCAGCATTAAAAAAACTGTAAAAATGGTTTGATGACCTGAAATATTTAAGAATGACAAACAAGTAAAAACAGAAAACTGGATGGATGGATGAATGTGTGTGTGTGTGTGTGTGTGTGTGTGTGTGTTCATGTTTGTGTGTTATTGTTGCCATGGCGTCACGTATCTCAAATCTAAACAGCTTTCTGGGAAGACCTCACCGTTTTAAAAAGGTTTCAAATCTCATTGTGTGGAAATCCTGATGCATGTGTAGCTTGGCAGGTTTGTGATTCACGTTGCTGCTGCCAACTTTAACCAGAGCAGTCTCCTTGCCATTTTAACTCTTTGAATTGTGCACTGCAAAAACTTTTGCAAATGTACAACAATTGAAGTGGTCCTGTTAAAACAAAAAACAAAAAAAAAACAAAAGAAAAACATGTTTTGCTTGGCTATTCTCAAGGAGTGACGTAATTCTTCACAAAGGAGTTCTTGTGCTGAACTTGGAGAAGACCATATATGTACAAGTCAACCAACTTTTGTTTTTTTTCCCCCTTAAACAAAGCTACAGCTCACTGGGTTGAATATGAATAAGGTCGCTTTTCTCATCCTTGATACAATTCCTTATTTGATCAGGAAATCTGGGAACCCAGAGGGTAATTCGCAAACTTTATTCTCGAATCTCAGAGAAAGCCAAAGATGTTCTCCTGTGGAGAGCTGCTAAATGACACACCGAGGCAGGAATGTGCTGAGAGACACACGTACGTGCGACAAGTCAGACGGGAACAAAGGTGAGAAGAGGAGCTGGTGGGGTATATGAGAAGACAATTAGCAAAGATAAGAAAGAAATCTGTTTCACAACCACTGGCTGACTCACGGGGATCAGCAGGGGGAACTGGGTGGGATGCATGAAACTGCAAAGAAATGTCAACAGACAAAACAGTTCTTGGCCTTAATGCTTTATCGCTCCTGTCGTTTAATGCTTTCTTAAACATATATTTACATACTATAGCTCTGAGTAACTTTGAACTTAAATGTGTAGATGGTATTGAGCAAACTACAAGGATAATAGTGGAAGCTCAATGTTTGCAAAAAGACTTTGCTTGATTTTTCTGTTTTACCTCAAGTTTTCAAGTTTGACTGTTCATTATGTGCTGTTAGAAGCATATGTTGTAAAAGTTACTGCCTGCTTCACCCTAGACAAATAAAACACTCTGTCCCAAGTCAGGACAGAAATCTACACAACTTAAATACCATTTCATTGAGTAAAACAAACAAAAACAAAACTAAAATGTTGGGCCCTTTGCCAGTTCCTCAATCTATCACTCACCCACATGTTACTACTTCATCCCTGCTTTATTCTAACTTATATCTGTAAACAGAATCAGTTTGTATGCATGTGCTGAAATGCACAAGTTCAGCTCCAGTTAGTGTCAGCCATATAAATTATTTATTTGACTCATATAACCGAGTAACTTTAAAGTAGATGATGAGTAGGTTATTAAATCTTTTGTTGTCAAGGCTCAGATGAAACAACGACTAAAAACCAAGTATAGAAGGCGACTCTCAAAGGTTTACACATCCCTGTTAAAATCCCAGCTTTTGGTGATTAAAAAAAATAAATAAGTCATGACAATTTTAAAAAGCTATTTCAGTTTTACTGACATGTATATCATGTTAGGGTACATGTCAGCAAATTGGAATATATGTTCTGATGAGGCTCATTTACCATATTAAAAAATTAAATTTTGAAAGTATCTACCTTTAACAGGTACTAAACATACTTTTAATTGATCCCGCATGTCTGTGTTATAAATATTTGTATTGTAATATTTTAATTCTAAGTATTGCTTTCATAAACTCCCACATTTTTAATGAAATACAGTGAATTTGATTGACCTGAAATAAAGTTTTGCGGTAACACTTTATTTGAAGGAGTGTGCATAAGACTGACATGACACTGTCATAAACATGACAGAACACCTGTCATGAACATAAAGAAGTCTATATGAATGCTTATGACGGTTGTCATGAAGTGTCATTCGGTAAATAATGACACTTTTAATGCAAAGTTGCTCTAAAAGTTGCATTAAAAGTCCATTAAAAGTGCCAACTTTGCATGATTTTGTAAATTATGATAATTCAATGCAAAGTTGGACTTTTTAATGGACTTTCAACGCAACTTTTAGAGCAACTTTGCATAATTTTGTAAATTATGATAATTTAATGCAAAGTTGGACTTTTTAATGGACTTTCAATGCAACTTTTAGAGCAACTTTGCATTAAAAGTGTCATTA
>NW_015113154.1:292348-293823 GCF_001443285.1 Poecilia latipinna | reverse complement strand
ATAAAGAAGTCTATATGAATGCTTATGACGGTTGTCATGAAGTGTCATTCGGTAAATAATGACACTTTTAATGCAAAGTTGGACTTTTTAATGGACTTTCAATGCAACTTTTAGAGCAACTTTGCATTAAAAGTGTCATTATTTACCGAATGACACTTCATGACAACTGTCATAAGCATTCATAAAGACTTCTTTATGTTCATGACAGGTGTTCTGTCATGTTTATGACAGTGTCATGTCAGTCTTATGCACACTCCTTCAAATAAAGTGTTACCAGTTTTGCTCATTTCTATTTTTTTTTTATTTTTTTTTTAGCTGAAGTAACAGTGCCAGATCAAAAGGAACTTGTTGCATAAAAGATGTCCACACAGTCTGGTCAATTTTGAGGGCTTAAGCGACACCAAATCTGTCTGGGTCCATGTTGAACGAATCAAAGAATGCTGAATGAAGAAAACTATTTAAAACATTTCAATAAAGCTTCAGCGAAAATTAGTTAAGAGTATACACACTTGTCCAATCAGATTATTGAATTTTGTTTTATTTTTCTTTTATTCTTGATTCTTCAATTTGGTTGTTTTTTTAGTTGAATTGCACAGATTTTATGTTACTTAGAAGGTGTAAGAACTTCAAAACAATACATCTTGGTGCTACTTTTTATTGCACCGAATCTGGTATTTTTACACAGATGTACACAGTTTTTAGAGGCAATTTAAGACATTCTAGTGATAGACTGTGCCTCTATTTAAGATGCATAAAAATATCAACCCTTTAAATAGAGGGAATTGTTTAATTATTACTTTCTGATCATGATCTATAGATTGTTTGCATAGCAGAACGTTTTTAGTTTTTTTCTTACTTTAGCCCAGCCTTTCTTTTTCATGTATTTTTGACCATTCATAAATAATAATATTGACTGTATACTTTTTTGTGACCCAGTAAATGTGGAGATCCTTTTATTCTTCTGCCACATCCACCGTTTAATTTGAGACTTTCGCCCTCTAGTGTCCAAATTGACTCTTTTCAACAGAGCAAACCCTCCTGCAGCTCTTGCACAGCGTTTCCACTTCAGCTGGAGAAATTATAACGCGATGCCGCCACCTATAGGCCACTGCTGCAACTTACGAGTTAAAGTGATTTAAAGTGAACACGGACTTATCACTCGATTTTCCTCAAGAGAACATTTTTGTGTTTCAGTTTCCATTGTTCAGATAAGACTATTTAATAACTCCATTACGTAAAATAACCTGATTTGTTTTTTTGTTTTTTTAAATAGCAAAATATCAATAAAAATGGTTTCACTCTGTAGTGCTATGTTGAATTAAAACGTTCAATTCAACTAAATTTGTTCAGTGGGAGGGAAAATATGACTAAATGATCCTTTTTAAGAAAATCACAATAGAAACTGTCTGACAATTTTTGTAAAATAAAGGTCAGTTTCCAGTGTTGTGGTACTCGAAGTTGGTCTTGGTCTTAAG
>NW_015113154.1:243289-286965 GCF_001443285.1 Poecilia latipinna | reverse complement strand
GTCAGTTTCACATTTTTTATATATCTTTATAGACTCTTTAAAACGGGAAAGTCAAAAGAATCCTTGGTTTACGTTTCACTATGAAAAGTTGAACCAAAGAGGCAGAATCATTCACTCATTGTGCATTTTCTTTGACAATTTTTCCACCTTATAAAAAAAAAATCCAAGTGTCCTGTAAAGAGTTTATGATCACAGCATGAATAATTAAACAAACATGTACTGTTTAGTTTGAGAAATGGATCTGGCTCTTCAGAATTTACACACAATGAACAGTCAATCCTTTAAAGTCTTCCTGTGAAATGTCTTTGAGCTCAAAATGGACATGACAACCAACAGAGAAAATGTCTCTGAGACGACACATTTCATTGAGCTGCGGTGTGATGTGTGCCCCTCACATTTTTGTCAGTTGTCCTGCCCATAAAACTGGAAAAAGAATAAATAGATGTATCTGAATTTGTTCAAATTTTGTTTACACTTGGTGGATTTTACTACTGTAAAGCCAGGATGGAGGAGGAAAAGGGAGAAATGAGTAGAGAATGTCAGGAACTCTCTGAGTAAGAATGTGTCACCCTCACACATTTAGAAGCAGTCTCGCAATGTTTTCATATCTTTTGAACATTTCCACTTTTTTCCATAAACAAAACCATGAACCTGAGTCTATCTTATTAGACTTAATGTCGAGCACTGATATGGGGAAGTTTATACCTCTCAATTTTATATGATCAGTCATGCTTTTATTGTATTTTCTGTTTTATATGACCAATGTAAACCCATAATATTTCCGATTTGAGATGATGAACTAAACAGGTCTCAGTGAAATGGGCTTTTTGTTTTATAACCTTAATCTGGTTTAAAGTTTTCCACAATGTTGCTGCTGTACTGCTTGGTCTTCATGAGACTCTCTGTTGACTCTAATAAATCCCTCCTTCACAGAACGGTTAGATTTATACTGAGATTAAACTACCAGTGTTAGGTAGGTCACTGTTATGGCAACAGATCAAATATCTGTGCCATTTGATAATCACTCCTGTAAAGGACACTTGCAAACCGAGAATTTGACAAAAAAAAAAAAAAAAAAAAAACATTTTACCTAGAAAAATGCAAATACAAATGATGTCGATCCAAATTGAGTTATTAAAATTCCTCTTATTTCTTTCCAAAAAATATGCAGTACACGCTGTCAAAAACTGAATTGTTACACAAACATGCAATCCTTCTGCCGTCTGTGTGGTTTCTAATGCTTACTTCCTCTACAGGAAGTAAGCTTTTCAAATAAAACAAAATTTCACAATAAAGCTGAACTTCACCTTACTAAAATGACAAAAATTACAGACAAAAAGCATTGCACAAATCATCAAAATAATCATAAAATCTGAATATTTCTAATTTACTCCTCTAACGACTGCTTTGAAAATGTAACTAGTTTCAATTAAAAGTTACTATTTAAAATAGAGTAACTTTTTAAATACTTGATCAATATTTATGCTGATCAATTAATTACATAGATTCACGTTTTAGTTACTTTTAGGCACTTTAGATATATCATAGCACTGCTATTCTGTATGTCATCAGTAGAGGTGGGGATTAAAGCTCTTTGAAAAAAATCAGCTCTTCTGTATTTGTTCATGTCAAAAAGTTGTCCAAAGGACTAGCTGATTTATATTTCTTTATTTTTACTCAGAATGATGCAAATTATTTATCTGAACATAAAAAAAATACTTTTCAAGGAAAAAAAAAACACTTTGCCTTAATGTAGGTATTCTTTTACACTACTTTGGGCTGGTTTATCACATAAAATATCAGTAAAATCCATCGACATTTGTTGCTGTATTTTGGCATTGGTGCTTTCTGAGGCTTTTGTAAGTCTGTAAGAGCATTCAGTCTGCACTAATGCTGTATAAAGCAAAACAGGAAGGGAAGTGAGATTTATTCAAGGCCAGACCAGATGAGAACAGTAACATGAAGGCTGCGGTCCAACATTTGTGAAACACATAAACCCCTCCTAGTAGTTTCCAGATTTCTGCAGTCATTTGACTCACACAGTAAAACTTGTTCCAGTTTTCCTATCCTTCACCCTTCCTGCCCTGTCTTTTAAAAACATCGTGCAGTTCTAATTCTCAGACAGAAGCAGGGAACGACACTCCACAAATGAAGCCTATCTGTGTCCTTTGCATTACGGGAAAGATACGAAAACAGATATTTTAATTACATTGTGGATAAAATCGCTGGTCAAGTAACAGTATGTGTTTGCCAGTTGCTAGTTTGGTTTCCCTGAGAGAATCAAACGTTGCCAACACACATCCAGACAGAGTCATGAGGTTTGAGTCATGCTGCTTTCATTCATCCTTCCTGTAATTTGCTGCTAGATTATTGCAGCTCTCTGCAGTTTGAGCTGGAGGTTTTTTTTTTTTTTAAAGTTAGTCAGAATAATGTGAAGGGTGATATACAATGAAATATGATCAAAGTTTTGTTAAGTTTGAAAAGAAACGGGCACGAATGCAGTGGGACCTCGGGAGGGCGTGGAGCGTGTTTGGAGTTTCCTCCCAAGAGAGGATAATTTTGGTTTTATTCGCTCTTTAGCCGCTGCTTCAGAGTTTCCAAAACTTTTCCCAGGAGGTTTTTGGAACAGGCTAAAGGATCGTTGTCAAGTAATGTTTTTATTCATATCTTCTTGAAGGTTATTTTTATGCTTTCACATGTTAAAAACATGTTAATTTGGGACAATGAAATGGATTTCTAATAAAATTTACAAAAAGAAAGAGAACGAGGCTGACCTGTAGTTTCCAAGAAATCAACATAAATAAAGATCATTGTTCGCACTCTTGTACTTAAAGCTGGTTCTTTGTCCTATGGTTAAAGCTTTAATAATACTTGTTCAACATCCTCAGAGACAATAATGAATGCCTATGGTATGACTGGTAAATGAGGACATCCATTCTTTCCTTTTGACTGCAGTCTTGGCGAGGTATCATCTGACTTTTGCTTCTCAGGCTTCTCATGTCCTACAGAGCTGGTGAAAACATTCGAAGCTTAGATATCATTTTGTTTGCATTAAAACACGCCTCGCCTCACGAAGCGACTTTTCCTTTTTTGTCACATTATACAGTCGTAAACTTCAGTGTGTTTTATTGGGATTTTAGTGATAGACCAACGCAAAGTAGTAGAGCATAGTTGTATGGTAGAGGAAAATAATTGTGGTTTGCATAATGTTTCACAAATGAAAACCTGGAAAGAGTGGCAAAAGTGCTGTGAAAAGTGTTTCTCATTGTAGACGTCTTCAGTTTTTGCTCTTTTGTCTCACTTGTGACATTTTTATAAAGGACAAAGATAACCTTGGTGAATACAAAATCATGTTTGCAAATGGTGGTTTTCAAAAGCTATCCAAACTAACTTGGCACTATGTGGATTAGTAATTGCAAAAAAAAACAAACAAAAAAAAAAAACAACAACAACAAAAAAATACCTTTGGGATCAATAAAATATTTAATTGGAATTGAATTGAACTGGCAAGTTGTCTTCAACATCACAACTGAGCAATTTTGACAAACTCTCCTTTGCAGAGATGTTTAAATTCATCTACTTTGAAGTGTTTGGGGTTGAACAGTGAGTTTAAGATCATACAGCAGTATCTTAATTGGATTTAAGTCCAGACTTTGGATAGGTCACTCCAAAATTGGATTTTTGAGTAATTCAGAAGTGGCTTTGCCACACTGCTTTGGATTATTGTCCTGCTGCACAACTAAAGTGTGATTGCCTTAACGTCCTGTACCGGTGGCTGGAAATTCATTCATTATTCCATCAAGTATGGCAAGTCATCCAGGTCATTAAGAAGCTAAGCAGCCCCAGCCCTGACACGAAAATGCTAAATGGTCAGTATGATGGTCTGTTTCTGAAACACGGTATAGTTGTAAAGAATTGCCTTCAGTAGTTACTTAAGATGATGACAGAATTTATCAGACTAAGACAGGATTAGGTTATAAACAATGTAATATCACACAGATGTTTTGTCCACTATTTGAAAATGAAGAGGCAATAGCAGACCTACCAAGACATGGCCATCCACCAATACTGACAGGCCAGGCAAAAAAAAAAAAAACGACCATTAATCAGAAACCCATGATATAACTAGAGAAGCTAAAGAGATTAAAGATCTCTTGCTTGTTGAGAGATTCCCCTTGATGAGAATAGCTGATGAACTATTTGTCTAATAGTTCATCAGCTATTGGATGAACACTCCATGAATCTGATCTTTACGAAACAGTGTATTCTGTCGTTGAAATAGTCAAAAGTCATGTAGGGTTGCAACACAGCAAACAAGTGGAAGAAGATGTTTTGGTCAGACGAGTCCAAAAATCATGTGATTGTGATCATGTTGTGGAAGGCGCCTTTTTTTTTTGCATGGACAGGAACAATGGTCAGACCTGATGGTATAATCAATGGAGATAAATAAGGAAAAATAGGAACAAAACTAGTTAGAAGTTGACAAAGATTACACACTAGAGCGCAGATTTTCCTTTAAGCACGGCAAAACCCCTAAACGTAGAGTTAGAGCTACGGCGTAATGGTTTAGATCCAGTCAAATGCATGTGTTAGAAAGGCCTGGTCTAACTCAAGAATTTACTCTACTTGAGAATCTGGTCACAAAAATGATCTGTCCAATATGACTGAGCTTAAGATTCCTTTGCAAATTAGAATAAGAAACATCTTAATCTCTATATGTGCAAAGCTGATAGAGACATACCCCAAAAGACTTGCAGGTGTCGCTGGAATGAGAATTTGATAGTCAGAAACTATGCAGTGTCTGATGCAACGGCTCACAAATATACTTGTCATGAATGTTGAACGCCATCTATTATTGTACTACTTCTTTACATTCATCTATCGAACAACCCCCCACTCCACAGTCCCCCATGACACCCTCAGGGTCTAGTTGTCGGGTGGTAAAATGTGACAGAGTTCAAGGGGTGTGAATAGTTAGCAAAGCAGCTTATTATAAATGTGTTCTTGAGCACATCACCTCGGTCTTGTTTCCTAACTCTGCAGCTGTGTTATCTTGAGCTTAGCTCGGTGCAGATAAGAAGGCTGGAGAATTCTGTTTATTCTATGACTTGCTGACCACAAACACAGAAACTAAGCAGTATCTGATTCGTTTTGCCTTTTATGGACAAACCGCAAGAATTTGTCTTGCATGGTTGGAGTCCAGAAGACATAGTTCAAAGGTTGTGAATAGTTATTAGTTTTGAGCAACTTTCTCATTGACGTGCAGAGAGCCTTTACTTGTCAGGCTCGGTTTTCTATTACCATTAAAACAGAACTTTGTCTAAGCAGGGTGTATATGTTCTTCTGTTTGCTTTGATGAATAGTTTACGTGTGTGGGGGGGGGTCTATTTTGCTTTGACAACCTTCAAGCCTTTTCACGGCCAAAAGTGTTTCACGCATCACCATGGCGACAGAAAACACATTGTGGGCTAAAAAAAAAAAGAAAAAAAGAAAGAAAAGCGGAACGTTGTCAGCGGGTGACAGAAGGAGAGAACAGTGAGGTGGCTGGTGAAGTGGGCAGGGTCTAAGAGGCCAGCTGTTATTGGAGGAGAGAGGCAGCAGTATAAGTTCCCCCACTTCCCTCTGGCAGCGTCACTTTCTAACTCGGCCAGCAGTCAGCCTCCACAGCTCTGATTTCTCTTTGCACCTCTTCTTGCAATTCTTCAAAATGAGCTACAGAAATTCCAGCATGCAGATCCCTTCGTCCCGGATCTCCTTCACCCGCTCTGCTCCTCAGTACCGAGCTGCCAGTATTTATGGCGGAGCCGGAGGACAGGGTGCCCGCATCTCCTCTGCCTCTGCATCCACCCTGCGCTCCGGTGCTCCCATGTCAACTTCCTCTGGCGGCTTCAAGCTCAGCAGCGCCCTGGGCGGCGGAGCGGGCGCGGGCTTCGGCGGGGCCGGTGCTGCTGCTGCATCCGGTGGCAGTGCCAGCATCCTCGGCAATGAGAAGGGGGCAATGCAGAACCTGAATGACCGTCTGGCCAACTACCTGGAGACGGTGAGGAACCTGGAGCAGGCCAACAAGAAGCTGGAGATAAACATCAGGGAGGCCCTGGAGAGGGGCGGTCAGGATGTGAGAGATTACAGCAAGTACGAGCCCATCATAGAAGACCTGCGCAACCAGGTGAGAAGAAAACTTTGTAGTGCTTCAAAGTGGAAATCTGTGACTCTCTTTCGCTATAGTTTAAAGACGTAAACAATGACAAAAAGTAGATTTTAAGTGGTGAAAATTGGTGTGCTAGAAACTAACAAGACGCCAAGTTGGGATTTTTAAAGATAGGTTGCGTTACCTTCATAAGTTATCAGATTTCATTTATGAAAATGAAGGGTGTGGTTGCTAAGCTACAACCCTCCCTTTGCGGAGCTTTCTTTAGGGCTTCAAACGGGCCGGAACTTCCTCCAATGAATCACTAACACGAGGTTTGAATCACAAGAGGCTCACTCAGAAGACCAGGAAAAAAAAAAAAAAAAAAGCTAAAGAATCTGCTTGTTAGATGGTGATTCTACAAGCATGCTCTGGTGTGGGAGAGCTTCAATGGGAAACAGATGTGTAGTAACCACATCTACACACACACACACACACACACACACACACACACTGAGCGATGTCTGCAGTGCAGTGGTTGTATAACAATCAGCTCCAGTCCCAAAGAGTCAAATGTCACATTCCTTTTCAGGGTCCAGTGCTTCAATATCATATAATGGCACATCTATGGTGACTATCTTGGCATAAAGGGTGCAAGAATTTAGGCTGTTTATTGTGGCAGGATGTACGACCACAAAGAGAGAGAGAGACAAAAAAAAGAAGCTGAGAGTCAGTCAGAAAGAATTTCCTAGATCTGTGCACGCATACAACTCCAGAGTGATACATGTGACTGACAGCGACATGCAGCTGAAAGCTGGAGAGAAGAAAAAGTTATTTGCGTGACTTCTTCAGACAGGAAACCCGTTCGTATAGCAACGCTAAAACAAACTAGTTTTTGCTTTGCTGCAGGAACATCCCCCTCTTCCTGTTCTGCAATTTATGGTTCCTTTTTTATGAGCAAATGTTGCTATGAATCAGACAATCCTACGCTCTTGATTCTTGGGTTTCTGCCGTTAAAAACGGGGAAGTAAATGCTCCAACTCAGACTTTTACATCCATGATGGAGCCTTCTCAAAAAAAATAACTATATTTCAAGAGCACTATGTCCTCATTTTATATTTTTGTTTGCATGACACGTATGTATATATGACACAAAAAATAACTTTCTCTCATACAGATCTTTGACAAAATAGCCGAGAACGCTCGATTTGTGCTCCAGATTGACAACGCCCGTCTTGCTGCAGATGACTTCAAAGTGAAGTATGTGTTTTAGTTTAGTTTTTTTTTTATGATTCTCCACATCAACTCCTTTAACTGCATCATCCTATGGTATTTAACAGAGGTGTTTGCATGTCCGACCTGCAACAGGTTCGAGAATGAGATGGCGATCCGGCAGTCTGTGGAGGGCGACATCGCTGGCCTGAAGAAAGTCATCGACGAAACCAACATGAGCAGGCTGAACATCGAAAGCGAGCTCGAAGCTGTGAAGGAAGAGCTCCATTTCCTGAAAAAGAACCATGAAAGCGTGAGTTTGCGGTGTCTCTTTATTTTTAGCACTTTTACCCTGGGGCACAATTTATTTTAATTCTTAAATAGAATATGTCATATTCTTGCAGAACAAAATCCAACACAGTTGCAAAGTGGTTCTTGGAAACCCAAAGGGATTGCTTGAAAATAGTTTACCATTTCAGTTTAAACACAGAGTAAAAAAGAGGAAAAAAAAAAAAAGTCCATTCTTTTTTTTTTTTTTTACTGTGGAAATAAATCTGTGTAGCAAAAGTATGTTAGTGGGAGAGGACGGGGAGGAGTTTTCTTTTATTTGTTGAGATCTTAGCTATTTGAGAACACGTTCCAGTTTCCCTGAATTTATCTGTGACCTTGCAGCTTTTAACACACATTAGTAACAGAGTCACAAGCTTCTTTTCACTGCTAAGACGAAGCGTCATCAATGAGCTGTGAATATCAGCTTTAACAGCTGCCTGTTCTTAATATGAAACAGAGTATCAAGACTCATTAACATTTTGCGTCTAAATAGAAACACTCGGTCAGAGTTTCTAGAGTGTTCTTGAAAACAATGCATTAATTTAACATTTTAATCCAGGTTCAGTCAACCTATATATTTTGTTTCGCAAATGGTCTAAGGTGGTCTAATGTCATTCACTAGTGAAAATGTGTTTTATTCAGAAATAAAACCTGTAACTTGTGTTCAGTGTACAATTATTTAGCAAAGGTCTAAGTATTTAAGATTTTAGACTATGGGTGATTAAATCCAATCAAAACTCCCTAAAAACAGAGAAATAAACCTCTAACTTAAGATGAATTATGCAAATTACATACAGCAGAATTTCACATTTCATAGATATTTTTTAAAATGCTTAAAGCCACACACTCCACAAGGGGGCGCCAAATCTCCTTTAATGTACATGTATTTATAGAAAAGCAAAAACCTTTTTACATGTTCTTTTTAGCACCATATGAAAAATACTATAGGCTTCACAGTCATCCAGCAATTCAAATTCAACTCTCTTTAACTCTAAATAAATAAATAAATAAATAAATAAAAATGTGTTTTTACGTTCCTTTTTTGTCTCCCTAACCCTTTTACGTTCCTACAGGAGGTGATGGAGATAAGGAATCAGATTTCCCAGTCTGGCGTGCAAGTGGACGTTGATGCTCCCAAAGGTCAGGACCTCTCTCAGATTATGGAGGACATGAGAGCCAACTATGAGAAGATTGCCGTGAAGAATGCAGAGGACCTTAAACGCTGGCATGAAAATCAGGTAAGGAATGCCAGTAAAATGAGGGAAATGATAAGATAGAGTGGTGGGCTATCTTGTCAGGTCAACATGTCGTGTTTTTTTTTGTTTTTTTTTTTCCCTGTCAGATTGCAGATGTGCAAGTCCAGGTGTCACAGAATACAGAAGCACTCCAGGGGGCTCAGGTGGAGAAAAGCGATTTAAGCAGACAAATACAGACGCTGGAAATTGAACTCGCGTCTCAACAGAGCTTAGTAAGCCCTCAAAACATTTTCTACACATTTTTTGCTTTATTCACAGATTGAAATGATCCAATCTGTAAAACTATAGCTGCATATTATCTATCCAAAAATGTCTTTTTGTGGACCGGTTTTCACACGTTTTCCAACTTCTCCAACAGAAAGCCTCTTTAGAAGACACTTTACATAACACAGATTTACGCTACAACATGGAAATGGAAAAATACAACAACGTCATCATACGCCTAGAAGAAGAACTCACCAACTTGCGGGCGAATATTAAGCAGCAGACCCAGGAGTACGAGGCGCTGCTCAACATGAAGATGAAGCTTGAGGCCGAGATTAGCACGTACAAGACTCTGCTGGATGGCGGAGACTTCAAGTAAGAATCATGAGGGCGAAAATAAATATGTATATGGTGTCATTTCATAGTTTCAATCGGGAGTCATAAAGAATAATAATTTTTAAAAAGTCTATCGTGTTTTGCACAGGCTCCTGGATGCACTGGAGGAGCTGGATGCCACAAGTTAATTCAATACAGAGATCCAAAAGAAGAACAATGAGAACTTGCACCAACAGCCAAGGGAAAACTGCATCTTGCTGGTTCGCTTAGCCAAACAAAGAAGTTCTACATATACAGCCAGGCCACAACACAATGAAACCTAATTGCTTCAGAAACACACACTTCCTGTAGTGACCAATAAAAGAAGTTGTTTCCATGCTGCAGTGCTTTTGGTTATTTATTATTTTTTGGAGAACTGTGTAATGTATTCTGCCGTTTATAGCTGTTCAACGTATTTAAAAAAAAGGCATCAAACTGTTTTATAAATTTTAAGGGCCAGTGATTAGGTCAAAGTCAGAAGATAAAGAAAAAAATCCAGTCTTAAGTTTGGTCAAGCAGTTATGGAAGTGTAATTGCATGCACTTTCATGAGTAAAAAAAATGCATTTGCTGGTGTGTTATTCAGAGATGAAAACATTTAAAACCCATTACTTTAGAGCAGTAAACAGTCATGTAACAGAAGCATGTTTTCTGATTGCTGGTTCAGTACAAAAACAAGTTTCAGACAAAATGGGAAGATTTCTGAATTAAAAGCTCCCGTTCCATCAATTTTCTGCAGGTAAATCTGTAAATGTAACCATCAAAAGCCAAGTAACAAACTCATTTTAAAACTCAAAATGCACATTTCACTTTACGCCGATCCAGAAGAAGAGCTGTTGAATGTAGTCATTTCCGACTATGAGCTCTCATTCATTTTGCAACATTTTTCTGGTGGATAATAAATTGAGGAACAAAAAAAAAATACATTTCCGAAGAACACGTACAAGCACGTACTTTGGAGTCGAAAGAGCCAACTCTTTTAAGTGATCCGAGCCGAAAGAGCCAGGTCTTCCGGAGACCCCACCTTCAGGAATAAAAGTGGAAATTGATCTTAGAGTTTTCGATTCCCAAACGAAACATTGGCTAAAACAAAAACAAATACATGAAGACTGATTTTATACTGACCTACATTGTCTTGGAGAATTAGCTTTCTCTGATATAAATTCTGTTTGGCTTTGGAACCTAGAAAGCCGCTACAGTATGTGTGTCTGATGAGAGGGCATTTGCAAGAACGTGAGAAAAGCGTGACAGCTTCGCCGAAACACATGTGCACTGGGCGGTACAGAGTCGCGAAATAGTACCTCATTATTTCGAGATTTTTTTTTTTTTTTTTCTACGCGGGCGGGGGAAACAGGCTTCCATACCCATAAATATGGGATATGTGGATATAGCAAAACTTTAGGCACTTGACGACTGCTTCAGAAATCTGCATAGAATTTCTTGCTTATTTACTTCCAACAAACACAATAAACTTAAAAACAGCTTTGAAAAGCTAAAAGGGCTGCTGTCAACATATTTTCAAAATGAAAGTGGTGCATTTTCAAACATCTTTCTATTTTTTTTTTATTTTTCATTGTTTTATTAACTATCGAAATGCTACGTAAGTCAGTGATGTTTTGACTATACAGAATACATATTCAACATATCAGTAACGTCATTCTGACTAGTCAGAATGTTAATTTAAGATATCTTAAATAGAAAAACTGCGTAATTCAAGATATCTCTAATTCATTTGGAGATATCTGAAAAGCAATTTTGACTAGTCAAAAGTACAATTCGAGATTTCTCTAATTTAGTTTTGCCTAGCCATTATTTGCTTTTAAGATATCTATAATTTAATTTTCACTAGTCAAAACTATATCTCCTATCTAAAAATAGGAGATATAGTTTTGACTATATCTCAAAACTATATCATGATATCTTTAAAAGATATTTAAAGATATCTTTAAATAGAATTTTGACTAGTCAAAACTAAAATCTACATATCTTGAATTTACTTTATGACTAGTCATAATTGAATTGTAGATGTCTGAAATGTGTATTTCAGATAGTCAGTATTTCATTGCAGATATCTTGAAATGAAGTCTTCCATACAAGTCAATGGTAAATCTGACGTCATTTCGACTAGTCAGAATGTAATTAGAGATATCTCAAATAGGTATATTGTCTAGTCAAAATATAATTAGAGATATCTTAAATTACTAAAACGTCTAATAATAAAACAATTTGAGATATCTGGAATGTAAGGGCAGTAAGACAGAATTTATGTTAAATCGGCCTGCCATACTACCATATCCTCCATACAACTGAGTGGTAAATCTGATGTCATTTCGACTAGTCAGAATGTAATTACAGATATCGCGAATAGGTATTTTGTCTAGTCGAAATATAATTGAAGATATCTTAAATTAGTTATACCTCTAGTCATAAAGCAATTTCAGATATCTGGAATGTAAGGGCGGTAAAACCGAATTTATGATAAAACGGCCTGCCATACTTGAATAGCTGACGCATGAGCTGACGAACCACGAGTAGTGGTGACGTACTTCCTTTTAAATTTACTCCACATAGATCGTTTCCTGCAGCCTGTTTTCTGTACAGCTTTTAGCAGTAACAACAATGAAGAGCACGCAGAAAATAAAATATCTCAGAGCAACTGGCACAACATCCGAGTTTTGCTGTGTGCCGTTGTGTCCGGTGAGTAGTAGGTGCAACAAATTCCTCAGTTTTTTCAGCTTCCCTGCTGATGAGGAGTTAAGGAAACAATGGATAGTGGCTATCCGGAGAGCTAACTTAGCCATCAAAGGTCACACTAGAGTTTGTAGCCAGCATTTCAAACCTGAGGACATAAAAGAGCCTGAGAAAGAAATGGGCAGACGGAGGTTAAGAAAGGGAGCTGTACCTGCTCTTTTCGAGTGGAATAATTTCTCCCTTCCACTCCCACCACCGGGGGTTTGGGAGACAAGGAAAAGACCACTACCAGAGGACAGTGAGGAGGAGGCTAACCCACCAGCCAATGTCTGTACTAAGGAACACGATTACGCCTCGGCTCCAGACCCTGCAGTTGTGGATTTGGTGTTGGAGGAAAATGATGCTCTCCGGGAGGAAATCCGCCAGCTACGGGAACAGGCGGAGAGCCTTACTCTGAGGCAGCGATTCGGCATTCATCGTTTCGCGTCATCGGACAATGACATTAGATTCTTCACAAGGTGAGACTTTGTGTTTTGGTATAGGTCTTCATACCTGCCAAGTCTCCCCGTTTTGGCCTCTTTCATGCTGTGCTCCTCTATTATTATTTTCCCGTAAATTTCCCGTATAATACCATAATGATGTAATTTACTCTGCATTCAGTCATATTGTATCTCATCAGTCTTTATATACACATTTTTACTGTTTCTCTAAATTTTTCTAAAACTGTATTAGTTCTTAGAAAAATTTATATTTAGAAATTTTGAAAACTTCAAAAAAATATCTTCAGTCCTACATTATAAAAAAATTAATAGAAAAAATTTGCTGTTTCTCTAAATTATTCTAAAAATATATTAGGGAGAGTGCTATTAACAGGAGTTTTTTTGTGTCTTTGCTATATATATATATATATATATATATATATATATATATATATATATATATATATATATACACACACAGTATATGTGTGTGTGTGTGTGTGTGTGTATATATATNCACCGACATTGATCAGGTTCATGCAAAAGTATTCAGTTTGTGTTTCTGGTTATATTTCTTTGGTGAACAGCGACATTTAGCTGGGCAGGTTGGTATCGGTTCTGACTGGTTTCTGATCCAACTGTCTGGGCCCACAGTTTGTTAACATTTACTAGCAGGTACAGGTACAGAGTAATGGAGAGATTATGTTGGTCATGCCGTTGCTTTACTATTTAACAGCTGATGAAGTGATCAGCTGAGGGATATTTTTCTACAGTAATCTGTTCCCACATTAGAACAAAGCATGACGCCATGCGGCAAACACTGGATGGGAAAATGGATCAACTCACATCAATGAACTGGCAGCAAGGAGCTAATACTTAAACAGATGTTAACTTGTGTCATCCAGGAGCTTTATTACTTCACTAATCCAGATACACCAACCTTCTTCACCAGTTGATCTCTGTTTCACTAGTTAGCATTAGCACAGCAAGCATCTTGCATCCTTCTGCATCTCAGCTTTTCCTACCTCATTGATCAAAGTATCTCCCAACAACACTTTGTGTTTGACTCACTGACAGAGAGGCTCTTCTCTGGACATGCCTTCTATGTTGGAGTTTTAAACTTCCAGCAGCAGCTCACAATTTCATTCTCAGCCATGAATTTTCAAGTGAGCCTCTGTGGTAAAGGAAGGCTGAGTCTCTGTGTTTTTGAAGCGCTGTTGTTTGAAGAAGGGTAACAACTTGGATAAGGAAAATGGGTCAGTTAAATTGTTTGACACATTGTCATGTTATCAGCATCAGTTATATCTAGATATTGATTAAATTGACATCCCCAGTTAGAACCAAGTACAAAGACTGGCAGAGGAAGTGAGGTAATGGGCTCCCCTGTCCTGGTTAGGAATACTTCCTCCTGTGGAGAATACAGGGACTGGACAAGCAGCCTTGACTCACCCTTTCATCTAAACAACAGTCACCAAAACTTGGGGTGTAATGATGGTCACACACACTCACACGTGACTGTGAGAAAGCCAAAAGACAAAGGGAGGATTGTTGAGCGCTTTAATTAAAACCAGACTACCTCTTGCTCTTTTTAAAGTGGCTGAACTGAGAGCAGTTTGTGTCTGTGTTGAATGGAGGAGGAGCCACAAGCCCCGCCATATCTCCTCCTGCTGGGCCTGCTTCATCACATAAACCCTGGTCCTGTTCACAGGAGCCTTAGCAGAGTGAAGGCAGAAAAACATCAATGAGACAGCCACAGACTGTAGAGCTCAGAATCAAGCCCAATCAAGAGAGAAATGATCAATGACAAGAGAAAAGTCAGTTGGTTCTGAAGCAAATCCATCACGCTTTGAGGAGAGGACTTCCTACTGCTGCGCTGTGCAGCCTCGTTTCAAATGATGGCATGCAGGGCATGTTATGTCACCAACAAATCCTGCTGTTTTTGGTTGTTATTGTCCTTCTCTACTGTTGCATTATGACATTTTCCCCACAGCCTCAACAGTTGTCTGCATTTCTCAACCTTTCAGCATTTGTCCAAAGCCTTCTCTTCTTCTCCCTTTCCCATTTCATCCTCAGCTTTCTCCAGACTGAGCGTTTTGCCGCTGTGCCATTCCACCTCCCCCACTCAGAAATGGTTTGAGGTCAACTGGCTCACGTGTTTCCGTCTCCTGCTACTGCATGTGGACTAGAAATTCCACTACTGTTTCAAATTGCAAGTTTGCTGGCTTGAAAGAAGCACATGTACACACACACACAGACAAAACCACAATATGCCTGCTGCTAGTGCACATGCACACAAACAAGCATGCCTGTATATTTATCACTTAGATTAAAATGTGAAAATACAAATCCCAGGATAAGCATTACATAGTGAGCTAATGGCAGAAGACTGGAACAGACAAAACACTCAAAAAAGCTGCCAAATGAAAAATGGAGGGCTTTGATATTACTTAGTAATTTTATAGACAGTTACCACTAAAACTGCTTTTAAAACAATATACATAAGTTCACAAAAACAAGTTTGCATTTATATTCTTGATACTGATAATTTTAGTAACTCGATTCATAACTAACCATGCAACCAACCAGTCCCTGACCATTATCAGTACATTCCAAACCCTAACATGACCCACCAAGTTAGGACCAAAAATGGTAGGGGATTACACCAGAAAAGGTCCTAAAGACATATGAATAAGTACACAACCGCACACACACACACACACACACACACACACACACACACACACACCATCAGAATTGACACACCAAGATTGTGTGCATGTACTAGAAATCAGAGTTCAGTTTCACATGCTCACATTACACACACATTAAGTATTAATATACAAACTTTAGAGGACATCAATTGAAGTCAAAAAGAACATTGCATACATGTTTGTACACCTAAAAATGTTTTAAATCTTTTGTTAAAGGCAGGTTGTTCTAGTACAACATGATTGCTACTCAGGCTGTAAGGCGATCAATGTGTTCATCAGAGAGACAGCCTGGAGGAAGAAAATGTCTCTGTGGCGGCTTGTTCAAAAATAATGCTCTGTAGGTGATGAAAGTTTGAATAGTTTGTGTCAGAAGAATTTTTTTTTCTTTATAGATTTTTTTGACTCTGGTGGCCTGCATTTCACAGAAGACTGACAGGAGAGAGGGTTGTGAGAGAAGAGGAAGACATGCGGCAAAGGTCAACAGATCAGAACTTAAACCCATGATGGCCATGTCAAGGATTAAGGCCTCTGTCTATGGGTCACAATTTTACAATAAAATTTTTTAGAAATTTACAATTTCCCTGAGGGAAAATCCCAAAGGAGTTTAAGGTACAGTTAACTCATCCAGCTCAAAGCTGGAAGTTTTCTAATGTGACATGTTTAACAAAGGTCTACAGCACAGGTGTCAAACTCCAGTCCTGGAGGGCCACTGCCCTGCCACTTTTTGATGTGCCTCTGCTGCACCACCTGAATAGAATAATTAGGTCATTAGCAGGGCTCTGGAGAACTTATCTACACAAGGAGGTGGTAATTAAGCCATTTTATTCCAGCATTTTTTTTACCTGTGGCACATCTAAAAACTGCAGGACAGCTGCCCTTGAGGACTGGAGTTTGACACCCCTGGTCTACAGCAACAAAACTTTGGCTCACCCATTTTGCTTCTGCTCAGGATATTTGTTGAGGAAAGAGTCTGCAGAAAGGCTTACTGCTGGCTCTCCTCAACTGTTTTAATAAGCTTTGCTGTTAATTTAATTTGTAACATTTTTAATTCTGTTCAAAGTGAACTTGCATGAACTCACATGAATACTTTGAATAACCATGCGAGTTATTCAAAGTGAAAGTGTTGTGCTTTACAACTGGTGTCATCATGGCAGTGTGGCTTTCTTCCACATTGCTGTCACTCTGAGCAAGTCATATCAATTATCACATGCCATTTATTTCCTTTTTAAACTGATACAGATATCTGCAGCTATCTACTGGTCACCCTGGCAAAATGCTGCCTCCCACAGGTCAGTTGCAGAAAATGCACACTGCTCTCCTGTTCAAATTTTAAAAAAAACTCCCACTGTGGCTTGTAGCCACAACATGCCATGAAATGCATTAACAGTAAAACTACAATCTACAAATAACCCAGGAGTCAACCACCTGACTCCAGTGAGCAGAGTCCACAGCTCTGCTGAGGACTGCAAAATCGGCCATGGACAAAGAATATGTTTTTTACATATTTGTTAAAACTGTCAACATGTCATAACATTATAATATGAGACAGATAATCTGTCAAAAGATCGACCTCCTTCAGTAATTATTGCCATCTGAAGAAATGCATCGCTCCAGAATAAACACAACCAACCGCCCAGGAGGTCCTTTAAGACGTAGCCTTCATGCATCTGTATCAGCCCAAAAACATTATGTGCTGTTGTGATGATCTGAGAACAGACAAAAATGCTTTAACCCATCCAGAGTGTGCCAGAAGAACAAGCATGTCCCTAGAAAAGCTTCCCTTTTAAAAGTTAACTCCAAACACACAGCAAACAAAGAATGATCAACAAACTATTCAGCAACAACATGCTGAGTTGTTCTAAAGAGAAACTCTGCAGACATCAGTTCACAAATCTGGGGGAGTAAACCGCAGATAACGTCTTGGCAAGAAGTCATAAAAATGTCTCTTTGTACACACCATCTGGGTGCGGCTCTTTGGCACTTCTGAGTTTCACCTTCTGCAGTCTTCAAAATTAGGTCATAAAATGAGATTAAGATAATCAACTTCAGATGTTTATTGTTCCAGTCAGAGAAGTCAATAGATTGAAATCACACAACTCAATAATGTGATTGAAAAAGAACAAATCCTGTTATTCTCAAGTCAGGCCAACACTGACACCATTTTGCACAAGTGGATGGGCTTCATCCCAATCCAGCATCAGTTTTCACTTCTCCATATCCGGCAGCAGTACTTTAAGAGACACTCATGTCAGAGTTTTCAGTTATTACTAGGGATGAGTCAATCAGGGTCCTAAATAAGGATATCTTAATGACTTATCAATTTCAATTTATTTTTGTGTGAATGGATGCAAAACTGCAAAAATAAGCCATCCACATTGTTCTGCTAATCTAATGGTTTCACATTTGTATGTTTTAATTACTGCTCTGTATGCGGGGGGGTTTTTCCTTCAGCAAATGGTTTTTTTTGAGTCTGAAAATGAGTCTGTATACTCTAGTTAGCGATTAATGGATTACCAAATTAGTAAATATTTAAATAATCGATTAATCGCAATTACTTACTTCAGCCCTACTCTTAACCAAGTCTGCTGCAGCAGAGAGCTATCCGGCAACTGAAAGGTTGGGAGTTCAATGGAGGCTTCCCCAGCCACATGTCAGTGTCCTTCAGCAAAAAGCTAAACCCTACATTGTTTACTGATCTGTGAAAGGGTGTATGACAGCATGTGCGTGACAGTGGGCGAATGGTACAAGCAGTCTGAGTGCTTAGCGTAGTATAAAAATGAGTGTCATGATGATATAATTAACATGAAAGCAGTGTGGGGGTACAGTTAATGTTGGCATCATACTGGATGGTACGTCATCATCTAATATGCATGGCATTCACAGAGTTTCTACCAGGAAATGTTGCTAAGCCCAGAGGTCAGGGCAGCAGGCCAGTCCACCAGCAGCCTACCGTGTTTTTGTATTAAAAAAATCTTAAGTAGACATGAAATGTAAAAACATTACTGGATAATTATGTTACTGGAAGACATAGCCGACAATCATAAACACACAACTATAGAGTCGTAAAAAACAAACCAAAAAAGTATAATTAAAAATAAATACAAATTTTTGCATTTCTGTTAAGTCCCAATTAAGTAATCAGCCACTGGATCTTCAAATACACTGCTCAAAAAAATAAAGGGAACACTCAAATAACACATCCTAGATCTGAATGAATGAAATATTCTCATTGAATACTTTATGTACAAAGTTGAATGTGCTGACAACAAAATCACACAAAAATCATCAATGGAAATCAAATTTATTAACCAATGGAGGCCTGGATTAGAGCCATACACAAAATTAAAGTGAAATGTTCCCTTTATTTTTTTGAGCAGTATATATTAAAGCTGGCTCGAGGTATAAATGAACTCAACTGTTTAAGCCCCTCCAGACCTTCAGGGCCCCCCACAAACTTAACATTTTAACCCATGCCTAGTCCCATCCCTACAAATCTACGGGAAATATGTTATGACCTAATTTGACATACTTTCTATATAGCATATTACAAAGGCATATGATCTAGGTCTTTTTTTAATTGACAGAATTTATTCCAACACCTACTGTAAAAATGATTTCAATCCAAAGGAAAAAAAGAAAAATATAAAGAAGTTGGACTTTTAATATTTTCACAACATCCACATATTATAAATACATTCAGAAAGCTGTTGCTTTGGTTTCAGACAAAAGAAAACCTAACAAACCAACATGTTGCTCTGAGCTGGCATTACAAGGCCTTGTTGGATGTACTGCTGGCTGCTGTGTAGGCAGGGGAAGTTTTTTTTAAGTTGTGTGAGTTGTGTCCTGTGTGTTTCTGGAGCGAGTGCGCATGTCTCTGGGAGAATTACAGACATCTGGTGTGGAGGTCAAGTTGCAGTCTGTGTAGAACCAATCAATGGAGCCAGCAGTAGAACACCCCTCCCTCCCTTCATGTGCTACACCACAGCTAAAAAGCCAAGAATGATTGTACACACAAACAAACTTATCACGCGTACACACACCAGTCCAAAACACACCCACCTTTCACACAACAGTAAGCTTTCAGGTCATTGTATTTACTGACAAATCTCGTCACACAAGCCAGCAACTTAAGAGCAAACACATGTAGGCTGAGAGCATGAGCAGGCATACTTGACACGTGTGGAGAGGGAACCTTGCCCTACATTCTCAAGGAAATCTCATATTACATCTCTGTTTTAGCTGGACTGTGTGAAGGCTTCACAGTCATCCAGAACATGCAGCCCTATACACTCTATAGGACACACACACACACACACACACACACACACACACACACACACACTTCTGTTTCTAGCTGTTGTAGAAACCAAGGAGTTTCTACAACAGCTAGATAAGTGTATTATCACTTAATATAAGTGACAGCAGACTTATAAGTTTTTAAATGACTTAAAATGTTTCTGCTATTTACATTTACATGTTTTTTTTTATACAGCTTGTGTTAGGATTTAAGATTGTACATTAAGATATCCAACAATAAGGTCAAAACTTCAAAACAACTTCTGATGACATTAGAAGTTGTTTGGTAGCACCATAATGCTATCATGAGCATTATGGTGACTGCAGAAGCAACAGTGCCACTGGTGAACATGTAACAATGCTGTGTTGTAATGTCAACAAAAACTTTGGACTTCACACACTACTGTTTCCAGTGTCCACACACACACACACACACACACACACACACACATCATGCAGAAAACAACTGGAATATCAGAAGGCACTGCTGTTTTTACATTTTAACACAACAGATTTATAGACATGAACTAACTGGAACAGCATTCACACAAAAATGCTACCTGTGTTTTAGGAGACATCGCTGGTACTGCAGCTGATAGATTTGGTAAAAGCTTAATGGGACCATTAAACTTCATCACCTTAAGGACATTCTGAGCCACAGCCAGTGAAGTTTCCATTGAAGAGAACAGTTGTTAATAAAGTCTCCATGTTAGGTCATGCCACATTCACAAGCTTTATTGCCGTGCGGGACTGCACTACTTCGGCCACACCTTACTACACTGAAACATGTGGCAATACTGGCAGTTTTTCAGGTGTCAGAGACACTCCCAACAGACTTGTTTCAAGGTGTGTCACTTTCATCCTGTGTCTGGTGTTTAACCCAGTCTGTTAGCAGCACTATTGGAAACAAAGGCCTGCACATGTCTTCTAACATTTTAAATCCACATCTGGCTTTTCTTTCAGTTCCAACAGTCTGTGTGGAAAGCTGATGCACAGAGCCATACAGACTATGGGAGGCAGTAGGGGTGGGGGTTTGTTTGGCTGAATATTTGTGCAACTGGCAGAACGCAGTGTCTGCTCGTCTGACAAGCTTTACAGTCACTGCTGTTTGAGTCACTCAGTATCACAGGACGTGCCTCCAGAACTTGATCCCATTAAGTACAGATATGAGGCAAACACCAGCATCTTTGTAAGGTGTTTGTTCACATCTTGTAAGAGTGTGTTTAAGAAATCAGAGCAGGGCTTTTAGCTGCTGCTCACGAGAAGTTCAGTTTTCCTTCCAGTAACAGGAAACACTTTGGATTGTACTGAATATTTCACATGTACATAATTTCAGTGTTACATTTCTAAAAATGGTTCATTCCTCCTCAGGAAGTGCTGAACATCAACTACAGTACACAGTGCAGTAATGATGGTGTTAGTAGTCTGATCAGGAATGGTCTTCAGACAAAACCCAGATTAACCTGTTGTATGTTTCTGTCTCCTAATGACAGAGAACTGGTGACCACAAAGACCAAAGTATGATATGGTCTTCATCTGGTGGTCTAAAACCATGACTCAATTCTTCAGTACAGAATCAGTCCAATAATTCAGGCTGTTCTGATCCATCAGTCCCTACAGGATGACGCGATGGTTTTTGTGATAGTTGCAGCATGAAATGACTGATTTTGCTGCATCTTGGAAAAAAAGTTGCAAACTTGCACATATTTTAAGCTTTTCCTTTTATTAAAAAAGTTGAAATTTCTGCACATAACCTTCCCCCCAAAAAAAGACATAATTTTAATATAGTTAATTAAAGGTGCAACACTTTCAGGTAGAAATATCACCATTTGTACAATTCAAATCATGTCCAGAGGAGTTGTCAAAGTGCAAAAGAAGAATTCCACATTAGTCATTCAGGTTAATATGAACCATGTATAGAATAGAAGAAAATCCTACAGAATGTCTGTAAATGGGCATTACAACAAAAAAAAAGGGAAATGTTACCATTTAGCATCATACATGCTTTCATCTACTTTCATCTTGCAGATTCAGGTTTCAAGAGATGTCATGAAACAAAGTTAAATTAGGGGACAACTGGTCAAAATTCAGAAAACATTAAGCTGATTGGTCAGATGTGTGGAAACTTTGTAAAGTCCGTGTGCAATCTGTAAATGATGAGTGAATTTGCATTAACAGACTGATTAATACAGGACAAATTGTTGAGCATCATGCTCAAACAGTAATCCTCATGTGACTCCTCTGCTGGACACTGGAGGATCAGCTCACAGCTGTACAGGGCTTGTGATCGCCTCCTCAGAAACTTTGGGATGACAACCAGTTGCAATGGCTGCTTGGTGAGGCACCATCATGGTAAACTGCAGGTACAGGCATCCAGCAAGTGTGCCTAGGCCAATTTGTTTTTTTTGTTGTTGTTGTTGTTGTTGTTGTTTTTTTAAGAAAAACAAAAAAAAGCACCCAGTGAGTGAGTCACTGTGACCCAGTTTTTCCAAGTAAGATCTCAGATTCAAGGATCCTCCAGTATTCATCTTGATAGCAAGAAAGTGCAGATAGGTGCAATGGCTAACTCTAAACATAGAAATGAAATGAGGGAGAAGCTACAAAATATGCTGTTGGGCCACATGTGCTGAGCAGGGACTTTGAGTTTTCAGGTCACATGTACATAAAGCATGTGTATAAGAAACATAACTTCCTCCCTTCAGTTCTATAGATATTCATCAAACTTTTCCATTAGAAACAAAGCGCACTAGAAATCAGCTCCAGGTGAACCAAGCGCCACATGTAGAGTGGACCAAAGATGATTTTAAAGCGAACCCAACAGCTCTGGTGTGAAAGCGCCCTGAAAGTCAGCAAAATAAAACTCGAACAAACCTGCAATTAAACCCAACTAAACCAAGTGAGTCATCCATTTTTAACAATACAGAACACTCAGCAATTAAGTTAATAAAGATACAGCAACAATTCATAACTAAAAAAAAGAAAATGTTATTCCATTTAGAGAAAAATTTCATTATTTGTCATGTTAAAACTGAGAAACAGAAACATCTATAAGAGAAATATTCTCTCTCACTGTAAATATATCTAAAGAAAGCCCAGGCTAGGTCAAGCTGGTTTCAAAGTGCACCCAGTTTACAGTTTTAATTGGATTGAATTTTAACCTCATAATACACTTACAGTTTACAATCTTTTACAGTTTACAGAGCCAGAGGCTCAGAGTAGCACAGCATTTCTTAGCTGGTTGAAAACTGATTACTACCGTTTAATGTTGCTAAGAAGAAAAACTAATTTAGGCATTTCAATGATTTCATAGGCACAAAAAAATCTTTCAGGCTTACTCTTATGATCATAGCTACAAGAATGACTCACTGTGACTGCAGTTCAAATTAATTATTGATGTTTCTTCTCTTGAAACAAACAAATGAAATCAGTAAGTCCTGTCATGGTTTTAAAAAAATTTATTTTGATGTTAAACTGTCCATACATTAGCATCTGTTCTCTCATCCTCATTGTCTGATTTTGTAGCACAGTCAAAATGTTGCTACATAAAGCAGATGCAATCGAATAATCTTATTTTACAATGTAGAATCATGTAATACTGTAGTTTAAGAGTAGAAAATTATCTTTTCTGCTTGGTGTAAATCTCTCCAAAAGAGTAATAGAGTTTAAGATGCTCCCAGTTTGAGAGGCCGTTTCCAACCAGCCCAGGTCTGGTCCTGTAAAAACACAGAGCAGAGGAGGGAGGAGAGGAGAGCTAACCATCCACCATCTGGAAAGAGTTAGCTCACTGCTGGAACAGCAGAACAGAGACTTCTCTGCTTCGGTGTGAGCTAAAACATAGATCACGTTCCTCTTACTGGAAACACTGGGAGGCAATTGAGACACTTCAAGCTATCATAAACAAGGAGAATCACAATTCAACAACCTCAACCTCAAACTGAAAATAAGTAAACATCTAAAGAAAATCTAATTTTTATATGCAATTTACTAACTGCAGATAAACATTGTGCACTGTCTAAGGACAAGCAGCAGCAGTGGAGCAACCTTCGGTTAATGGCCAACTGAAAAAGCTGAGTGAAAGTGCTTAGCAGCATATCCAGAGGTTGTTTTGTGATAATAGATGTACAAGTGCTGCCAGAGTTGCTGCTGAGGTTGGCGTGGAGGAGAGGGAGGCGAACATACCGTATGGAGCATCAACGCCGTCCTAGAAGGAAGGCTCTTCTAAAGATTATCCACATGAAAGCCTGGAAACATGAATGACTGGAACCAGGTTATGTTCTTGTGGTCTGATGGGTCAGAAGCTGCACTCCTTAGCAGGTCTTGAAGCTTAATTCTGATTTTTTAATTAAATCTGTTTTGTTTTTTGTGTGGTCGTTCATACTACTAATTAAATCTGACCCCAATGTAAACAGTTTGTCCCAAAGTGACCCGCATGAGCAGAAGAAGAACACTGACGTCACCCAGCAGCGCTCTGTCTATGGACATAATAATGGATGGAGCCGTTCACGTTTGATTTTAAAGTTATTTAGCAATGGAAGCTGACAGTACTGTCACCAGATCAAAACAAGATGAAGGAAGCTGGTAAAAGAAAGCACAACTAACAGCAACAGCCTTTACTGGAGCACTGACTGCAGTAGAGAAGTCTATTGGGATGTGGAGTCAGAGCAATGCGTATCACTCAGACCTCTTTTGTAATTTTCAGAATTAGTATTTTCAGTCTTTGTTTACATCCACATTTAGCCTGTATGGCTTCTTCTGGTGCAGAATTATGATGCATGTCTTCCATCACCGACATAAAAGTCAGATACAATGCAACATGAGCGTTCATAACTATCAAATATATATCTGAGTTAGTTCCACATATGGAAGGGGCACAAATCAGATGTTTTGATTTGATTTTTTTGGTTGGGCCATTCAGACCGTCATGGAAAAGTCTGTCATGGGAAAAAAAATGTCAATGTTTTTAATAAAAAAGGAGCATAAAATCTTTAAAAATTGTCACAAAGGTGGAGCTGGATAAAGACTGATGATGCTCTGAAGTAAGGAGGATCAAGGTTTCAATTTAATTCAGCTTTATTTCTATCACTGAGGCTATTCACAGCAAATATTGTCTCAAGGCAAAAACTCATTTCAGTTCAATCATATACATTCCAGTTGGTCCTAGTTAAAGAGTACAGTACGTTCAATTTATTATTTAAAGTAGTTTCAGAAGTTTATAAGGAAACACAGCAGATTGCATTGAGCCACTGACTTGCAGCATTCACTCCTGGCCCAGGATAAAGCAGCAATCGTGGCAATGTGTGACTGACTATACAGCAATCCTTCATACTGAGCATCAATAACATTATGTGGATGTGACCAACATTCAGTTTCTTCTGTACAATCAAAGTAGTAAATCATGCTAAACGTAGGTGAAACAGAAACTTTGTTCCTTTCTGCTACATTTCCAACAGAAAGACATTGCAGTTTGTAAAGTCAGTGATTGCCAAGTTCCTCCTTATTGTTATGATCAAATAAATTCACAGTTGGAACCTTGTCTAAAACTCCTCCAGACAAATAAATCTAGTCTGAGATAAACATGTCGTGAGTTTGGATGAAGAGGTAGAACATCGGTTTGCTCACCTGGTGTTTCTCCCACTGTAGTCAAGAGTTGTCAGAACATTTAAGATGCCTTCACACTTTTTTGACTAATCAAATGCCTCAAAACAGCAACCAGCTGATTGCTACTCAGCTTGGATAGTGAACTCCGATAAATGAGGATTGTTTTCTCTGTGTGTACAGGGCTGTTATCTGGTACTCAAAGAGTTAATTCAGAGCAGTGGGTGAACTCAAAGGAACTTGTGTTCACGTGGCTAAGCCACTGTTGCTATGGGAGAAAGCCCAGAGAGACGAGAAAGCTCGCTCTCTCCCTCTCCCCCCCGGAAAACCTGAACAACTGATGACAGTACACGCCTCTAAAATTCTCTCGCTCTCCTTCTCCAAACTGTGTACATCCTTTTCTTTCACTTTTTCACTTCACCTCTCCAAAACATCACTCTTTCATCCCCCTGTTCTCCATCCTCAGTGTGTTTCTGTCATATCAGAACGCAAGTCAGTGAGTCATGTGGCAGGAGCACAAGGCCAGGCAGAATATGCCAGTACCAGAGAATTAAAAGGAAAAAAAGACAACAACATTCAATCTCTGCCATTTTGTTTTTCCACTGGAAAAAAAAAAAAAAAAAAAAAAAAGAGGAGGTTTTTTTGTTTTGGGGTTTTCAAATTAAAAAAGACATTGAATGCCNAAATTTTAATTATACACTTATTGGTATTTTAATATTTTCTTTGTTTTTCAGGTTTGCATCATATGACCTACTGATGCGTTTCTGGTCCATGATCGAGCCCGCTCTGCCATCCATGGTCAGTATTCGCCAAGGACAGAGAGGAGCTGCCATTGACTCCGCATCCTCAACCCAAACCCTGCAGCCCATTGATGAGTTTTTCCTGTTCCTAAATTACCTGGCCCTTGGATCCAAGCAACGGGATCTTGCTGACCGTTATGGTGTCCATCAGTCCACGGTCAGCTGGATCGTTACTGCATGGACCAACTTTCTATTCACAGTGCTTGGCTCCATTAGGATCTGGATACCTGAAGACCAGATCCACAGCCATCTACCTGCCGACTTCAAGGACTACCCCGACACAACAGTCATCCTTGACTGTACTGAGCTGAGGTACCAGTGCCCATCTTCCCCTATCCTCCAGAGTGAGGTGTTTTCATCTTACAAATCACACTGCACTCTGAAGGGGCTGATAGGGATTGCACCACATGGGGCAGTGACATTCGTCTCAGGACTGTATGCAGGGTCCATCAGTGACAAGCAGATCACACATGAATCTGGTCTCCTCACCCTCTTAAAACCAGGGATGGCTGTGATGGTATACAGAGGCTTACTTATTGATGACATTGTACCCTGCAAAGTTTACAGGCCAGCATTTTTCTTTGGGAGGTCTCAGATGTCTGCAAGGGAAGTTAGGGGGACCCCAGCCATAACACGCCTTGAAGTGCATGTGGAGAGCCTCATTCGCAGAGTCAAAGAGCACAAGTTATTTGACTCTGAAATTCCCCTAGGTGTTCTTGGTATTATCAACCAGCTGTACACTGTTGCTTGTCTGCTCACAAATTATGAAAATGGCCCACTGACAAAAGGCTTGGGCAAAGAAGCCTGATGTCGGAGCAACTACAAAAAAAATTTACTCTGTACGTATATACTGTGCATTTTCAATGTTCTATTTGTACATGAAATACAACTGAATCTCTTTCATAACTCTGCATTTTACAGATCTCATTTCCCTTATTTCAGTGTTTACATTACAAAAGCAAAAAGCAATATTATGGCTTTAACAAATATTTTTAGCCGGCCCTTAATATTCTGTCAGAGTTCACCTGAAGTCAAAGTCAAAATAAACAAGCTGTAAAACACACTTGTCAATCAAGATGGCTGGCTTTCTGAGTGCAGACATTCTGAATTATGGAAGGTGTGTAAAGGTTAAAAAATACATTAAATATTCAAACTCCAAAAATACTTGGTAAAATTAAATTTATCAACAAGCAATATTACTAACATTTGTTCTTGCCTTTTTTTTCTTTTTTACAGTGGTCTCACTTATATAAAAGATATGAAATATAAACTAATCCTGTACTGTGCTCAAAAAACACTTCTCCTACAGTGAATACAAAATACAGAGAAGCACAGATTGCATTCTGCCAGAATACAACCTTCTTTTTGTCACTGCAATAAAAGTACCATGCGTGGTACCCCTGACTGTTGGTCTATCAAAATGTCTCACCTGAGCTGTGGACCTCTGCAGATCCTCCAAGGTTACCATAGGCCTATTGGTTGGTGAAAAAAAAAGTTATCCACAGCACTTTCAGTAAATTTTCCCAGCAGTTTGCTCGAATTTACTTTATAAATACTGTATTTAACATTCATTCCGCAGGAGTTATCCTTGAAGTTTTTTGTAAATGATTAAGACACAAAGGTGTGGATGATGAAAATTCACATTAAATGAAAATAAACAGTCAACAATTAGGATTTACAGATGGATTTAGGCACAAAACTGAATAGAAAGCCATGGCGGAGCAGATATGGGTCAGGGAGTAAACATGGGAGGAGGCACGGGCCCGTGATCTGCGATGCGCGCTCCCGATAATAAACCTCTGACGCTTTCATCCGGGAACTACAACGAATTGCTTCTCCAACATGGCGGCGTCAGGTGAGGTTTATGTGGGTGAACGATACGAGTCGTTTAGAGGGAATTCCACCGGGTTATATCTCCGGACAGTCTGAGACATAAAGTAAAATTATTGTTATTTGTCTCTTTAGCGGTTCATCTCATTGTCCTGTTCCTATGAACTCGTTTATGGGTTGTTTTAGCACGCTAAAGGCGAAGCCGAATGAACGAAGCAACGACTTGTAATCTGAAATGCCTCGGCCTACAAGTAAAAACGCTCTTTATTTAGGGAATGTAGCCTCGGTGTTTTGGTGCCTAGGTTTATTTACTGTAACGTTTACAGGCGATGCGTTGGTAAATGTTGCTAACTGTGTTCGGAGCTGGCACATTGTAAGTCAGCGGCGGAGCTCGCCTTGGCGCTACGGGCAAACAAGCGTCGGGCGCAGGCGCGTTTTGTGGAGGAGGGGTTGGGCCGAGGACTCCGGGCCGCCTGGAGAGTCTCTCCCACGTGTGCGGCGCCGCTCCCTGGTACTTCGTTTCTGATGAAACGAGACAGCTGGACCTGTTGGGTCGCATCCCGTATGTACTGCAGGTCATCTCCTCCAACTTTGAGCTGTCTTCTCCCAGTCGGCCGAGTCTGGAACCGCTGATGGCGCACTTGGATCCTGCCGCTGCGACGTCGCACTAGGCCCTAAAACCTAGCCAGCTAAGCAGGGATACTTCCCCCCCTCCCCTCCCGCACCCTCCGTCAGTAGCCCTTTGCTGACTAAGCCCGCAAAGACATAGAGACAAAAGCGATAATGAAGGCAACAACTTGTGTGCTTATACTTCCCAGTAACTACACACATAAAACATTTTTTTTTGTAATGCTAAAAAAAAAAACGTCATGCCAAATGAAGTCTTGGGTCACGACAAAAATGTTGCTGCTAGTATATACACGTGGACAAACAACGAGAGCTTCTTAGTTAGGCATGCTTATCTCTAATTAAATTGGAAAGCGTTTTAAATACTTTTTTCCCCTCTGATGTTGTTTTGGTGTGTTTCTGACACCTGGGAGTTTCAGAGTTATTCTCTCTTTTCAAACCAAAACAAGTCAAACCTGCTTTATGAGCTGTGTGAAGCCCCCCCTGAGGATCTAGTGGCCCCTGGTTGGCATTCTGACTGGAGTCCTCCCTAATGGGCAAAAAGAACATCTAAATTCATTATTTTAGCATATGCTTTAAAATGTACCGTTCTTTCCTTGTGCTGAAAGATGAGTAGTACGTTTTTTTTTTGCTTTTTCCCCCTTGCAACTTAAACGGGTAACTTATTATGGGAGTTTTTTTCAGTTGCACTAATGTTTGGCTTTGCAACAAACCCTGTAATGCATGAACCAATAGAGGTAAATATTAGAAGTCAAGCACCCTGAGGTTAGTTTGTGTTTGTACATCGTTCAACTCTTCAGTGTGATCAGGCTAATCTGGTTGATACTGATTCCATTTTACTTCTAGGCCTGCCATGGGGTTACAGTTAATTTTCCCTTCTAATGATTATAACACACTAAAGTTAAAATACTACAAGTTTTTAATAGAGGTGGTAGTTTAGAATGCTGCAGAAAACCTACTAGGAAGAAGGATTGTTTGAAGATTGTTTGTTGTACATGAGCCCCTTAAGCTGACTTTTTAGCTTTAAGCATTTATTGAATGTGAAGAAAGCATTTAAATGCAACAGTATTTCATGTAATAATTTGGAAAAACTTGACAGATGTCAATCTCTGGTCGATTAGTTTATTTTGAGCTGACATTGCAAATAACTGAGAAAAATTCAACCAGAAATATTTTTGGTGATTTTTTTTTTCTTTGTGTAATACAGCAGTACCAATGCAGGTCAATCAAAAATACACATAAAGAAGTTTAATGAAGAGCAACTCAGTCATAATTGAGTTTATTCTTTTAGTTAACCAAATGCTTTTTTAGTCATGTCACAATAAATCAATGTATTAATCCATAAATTGAAACAAGCTCAACTTTCATTTGCATGATTTTTTGTTGTTGTTTTTTTTCTCCTCTCTTTCTTTCTGATAAGGTTTTCAGTCTGGTGCTTTGGTCTCAACTATGTCTTTTTTTTTTTTCTTCAAAGGACAATTTTGGTTCCTTAGACTTTATAATTAATTTTACTTGTCGTTTCTGTTATCTTGTTTACTTTGGATATTTTAAATGTCTTCCAGTTCCAGTGTTAAATGTTCATTAGAATTTAAAGTTTATTGATCTTTGCGAATGTGTTCCTGCGATATTATGCCATTACAATTATATTTCTTGAAAATTGTCTCATCATTTAACTTCTGGGGCAATTTACAGTCCAGCAAAATTTGTAATCGTGACAGGCCTGTCTCTGTACTCCTTTCCTCCAGCTAAGAAGAAGAATAAGAAGGGAAAGACCCTCACTCTGAATGACTTCCTGGCAGAAGACGGCGGAGGCGGTACTCCTGCTCCCAGCTACCCGCCCAAGTCCACGAGCTGGGCCGATGAGACTGACGACCTGGATGGAGATGGTGAGCCAATAATTTATGTATTTAAAATAAAAACCAAAATACATCAGTGGATGGAGTGCAGGCTTAAATGTACACATACTAAATGTAGACATTTCAGGGTTTCCTCCAGAAAACTTGCTAAGCCCGGTGGTAGGGGCGCTAAGTATTTCTATTCTTGGGTAAATATTGTTGGGGGTGCAAATTTGAAGCATTTATTTTATTAAGTTTTCTTGTTTTTCTAAATTGTATTGTTTTGTTTAATAATCTCTGCCCTAGCTGCAGTCCTCTGATTTGCTGGTTATTTGTCAAAGCGAATGCAGTATTTGGAGCGAATACTCTGACTGGATGAAAGGGACGTGCTCCCTCTTGTGCCCAGTTCAATGCGTCAACTAGAAACTTAGCTTTAGCTTGTGGGGGTGGGGGCGGCAAGTAAAGCCTGGTGGTCTGCCAGCTTATCCTCTCAGGGATTGAAATCAAGCAGCGATGCTAGTTTTGCTAGGTCCTAGCTCTGTTGACAATGTTATGAATAATTAAAAACAACACTATTTCTAGAGAATTTAACTTCATTCTTGATTATTTTGATACTTTGCAGTAGTTGTGCATGTTATGTTTGTCTGAGCATTGATTTTTGCACTTTTCCCATGAATATGAACTACAACAGGAAACGTGCGATATACTGTATATAACAATTCTGGCAGGATGACTTTCATGTTGAGGAAATGATTAACATTGGTATTAATTTAAGTCACTAATATATTTTATTTTTTTCACAACAAATGGGACCATTGTTTAAAAGTGGTATCTCTGTTACTTATGTTATCTCGTGTAAAACATGTCTGGATAGAAAGGCCTTTTCTGCTGGGTCTCAAAACACACAACAGGATTGGGGGGGGGGAACTTGTCAGCATTTTAGTTGTGTGGTGTTTTTACCCCCAGCTTGTGAGTTTGAATGTATCTGCTAAAATTATTTTTTCCCCCTTCTGGTTAATGTTTGCTCACCTGTCAGCTGACAATGTAATTACCTCTGACAGCCATATGCAGAATGAAGAGGGGCGATGATTGAATGATATTCAAATCTTTTGGTTTCAACCACGGCTAACGTCTAGTAGGGGAAATCCAGAAGAGAACATGAATGCTTTATGACGCAATAAAACATTTTAATTGTTAAGCTGTACCTGTTTCTGTACTATTTGCAGAAGTGCTAAAATAAAAGGTTGGATTGAACTCTGAGTAAAGATGCTTGTCAGTATTTTTCGCTGATGCCTTTTGTTTGGCTTTAGTTATCATGCAGTTGTATCTGGGCTTTTTCTGTGTTTTAATAATAAACTTATAAGTGATAGTTTGACTCAGATTTAATAAACGGTTTGCTACTCAGGAATAAAGTATTTTTTTTACAAAGTGGTGAATTAAAGTCGTGAGTGGCTTAATGAGGAGCACATAAAACTGCTTTCACTTTAAATTGTGAATCTTGGAAATAATCACTAAGCATGATTTAGGTTTGTCTTGGCTTGTTATTAATACTTAATTTTTTTCTAATGTCATTGCATTGCTTTACATTTTTTCTCTTAAGCTCAATTTTATTTAACACAAGAAATGCAAGTATAAAAAAATAGCATTGATTAGAAATATGTTTTAATCTTTTTTGCAAAATGTATCCCAATTGAATCACTTTAGTTGCCACATCTTGGCACACCGAGGAGGATACGTACCGGGCCCCACCCATTGACCGGTCCATCCTGCCCACGGCTCCTCGCTCGGCACGTGAGCCCAACATCGAACGCTCCAGGCTGCCTCGCAGCCCACCGTACACCGCCTTCCTGGGAAACCTGCCCTACGACGTCACAGAGGACTCGATAAAAGACTTCTTTCGTGGCTTGGCGGTAAGTACAGCTTACACAGCGGACCAACATTCAGTTAAAACAATTTACTTGCATAAGAGGTGTTGTGTTTGATATGGCAAAAATATGTCATGATTTTTACAAGATAATTACGATTTCTGTTCATAAAACCGTGGTTATTGATTTTAATAAAAGGTGTATAACGCTGAAAGAATACTGAAGAGATTCATTTGTGCAAGTTTATGTTGTAACGAACACAACAGGCATCTAATGCATTTTTTTGTTGCTTCTTTTGATTATTGTGGCTTTTTGCTTTTAGAAACCCCCCACTAAATTTAATTTGTCTGAAAATTATAATATTAGACCAGTAAAAGCAATTTGTAAAACCAAAGTGTTGTCACAGTGCAGACTGATGACTTCACGGTTGCTCAGCAGGTTGTCATGGTCACCCTCCACAGGGAGGGAAGGCTACAAAAGGTTGTTGCTAAAGAAGTTCAGGATGCTGAATCCAAGTATATTAATAGGAAGTTGAGTGGAAGGGAAACGTGGTAGAAAAAGATACACAAGCAACGATAACAACCAAAACTGTACAGTACCGGAACAGTTTTCACTAGGCAGACATGTTTGTGTTAAACATCCTTTTTTGTTGGTTATATGCAATATTCTAACTTTCTTCGAATAACAATTTCTGGCTTCAAACTTAAGTTTGATATTAAAAATGTTTGTGTAATAAGTCATTTTTTATTGTGTAAACATTTATTACCTGTATTAGTTCCCGTGTTCTTAGTCTGTTAACTTGTTTGTAGTTGATTGAGCCATTTTGTCATTAATAATAGTCTTAATGTTTTTGTTCTCTGAATGTTTCTTTATCCAAGAAATGACAACAGAAACTTCTAATTTTAGCTACTAAATTTTCTGAGCTTTTTTGGGGGGTTTCTTTTTGCTTAGCTTAATTTTGTGAAGTTTTGGCTCCTTTTAATGATTTGTTTTTTCTTCGTTGTTTCAGATCAGCGCAGTACGTCTGCCTCGAGAGCCCAGTAATCCAGAGAGGCTGAAAGGTTTTGGATATGCTGAATTTGATGACCTGGAGTCCCTTCTGAGGGCCCTCAGTCTGAGTGAAGAGGTGAGATGAACAGCTTCAGAAACTGTTTATTAGTTTGATTATTGTGATTATATGTGAGATTTCTCAGCCACAAAACTAAATCTTGTTGTGCTTCTTTGTTCACCATTCATATTTCCAGAACCTGGGGAACCGAAGGATTCGTGTCGATATTGCAGACCAGTCAAACGATAAAGGTTGGTTTGTTAATTCTTTGGTGGACATTTTTTCAAACCGTAATTCCCAAATCAAGTAATTTAAATTGATTTTTACTAACAGTTTGTTATGCAATATTTAATCAATCATTCAAATTTCATTTGTATAGCACATTTCAGCAGCAAGGCATTTCAAAGTGCTTTACATAATTAAAATATTTACACTCCTCTCATCCATGTGATGCTACTATTCATATTTAAAACCTTCGCACATTTGGAAATGGCTGCGATAAATGTAATGAGTCCGTATTTTACATTTCAAGATGAGAGTAAAGAATTAGACGAGAATTAGACTGAAATCAAATTTTATTCCAGTCTTTAATCCAGTCGACAGCTTGACATCAGGAAGATGTTGACCAACAGTACCAACTGAGTTTTGTTAGCAAAGGCGATGATGTTCCCTAGGAGCAGGAGCTCATCCATTTACATTTTTTTTACTAGAAACGGTGCATCCTGAATGTATTCACAGTGATGCGCTGTACCTAGTAAGAAAACAAAAATGGATAAGCTTGATGTTCTTACTCCTAGTGAACTGAAGTGTGCACCATGCAAATCCAATGCAAATGCAAACTGCCAACTGATTCGAGCATCTTTTTTTTTCTGTTGAGTTTTAATCATGTTATACACCCTAATACAGGATTTTAAACTTAGCAGATACATTGTTACAATAATTTGACACGGTAAATGTCAATCTTAACACAAGATACTTTCTTTACTTTCCAGAAAGAGACGGTGGATCCATGGGAGGCAGAGACAGGGGTGGACGGATGGCAGACATGGGTCCCGACAAGACGGACAGCGACTGGAGAGCCAGGCCCAGTGCGGACAACGATGATGGACCTCCAAGGAGGGATGATGCTTTTGGAGAAAGTAAGTCAAAGTTTCCAGTTATCCCTCTTCTAGATGTTCCCTGCAAATTATTTTGTGGATATGTGATAATGGCATAAAGCACTTTATATGATAAATCACAAATGTGATTAGATTTCATAAATGATTAAATCAGTTTGTTCATTTCAGTTGCATAGGAGCCTCAAGCAGCTTTTCTGCAGTAAATGCTCATTTGTTGTTTTTATTGGGAGCAGAGGTGATGTCAGAATGTGCCATTTGAAAAACATTACAGGGTTTAAACATTTCAGTCATACATGTTTGTTGCAGCAGACCGTACAATTTTTGAGAAAGTTAGAGACCGACATAATCACACAGTGTAAACCCAACTGGGTGAGAGGACGTGAGGTGGAAGAGCTACAGGTCTGTGGTAAAACTTTAACATCTCAACACCTAAACAGTGTTGTTCCATGATTTAGATGTGTGGGACAACACACACCTAAATAGTGTGTACTCGTTGTCTGGCCAGTGTAATACTCGTTAAGTGGGAAATGATCAGTTTTCAGTCCTCAGCTGGTTTTGTTGCTGCATCTGCATCAAAAAAACGTTTTTCTCTTCATCCCATCACAGGATCACGGGACCGGTATGAGTCGGACCGTTACAGAGAGGGGTCACGACGGGACGATCGCTATGATGGAGGAAGAGACCGCTATCGTGATCGCTATGACGACAGAGACCGCAGGGACCGCTATGACGACAGGGACCGCAGAGACTATGATAGAGGAGGTGAGTTTTTCCAGAGTTGGGTTGGTTTTTGGTTTAGCGTTTTTCTTTTTGGTGCTGGTGTTTTGAGAAGCTCTTTCCTGTTTACAGCAGGATGCCCTAACTTCTGCCTCTGTCTTCATGTCATCCTTTTAGGCTTCGACTCCCGTGGTGGAGGAGGTCGTCGTGCCTTTGGAAGCAGCTTCCGTCGAGATTATGAAGATGGTCGAGGTAGCAATGATCGTTACGGCGACAAGGATCGTTATGGCGACCGGGATGACCGGTACGATAGACGAGATGACAGGCGCGAGGAGAGAGGTGAGGTTACCTAAATGAGTCTTGAGTTCATTTTTCTTCAAAAAGCAAAAGAAAAATGTTTGGAAGAGCTGTACTGACCTCGTTTTCACCCCCCAGCTCCTCAGCAAAGACCTAAGTTAAACCTGAAACCCCGCAGCGTACCGAAAGAGGAGGAGGGTAACAGCAGCGGGGGCACATCTCCGGCTGTCCCTCCGAGCTCTGGAGGCAGGTCCTCATCCATATTCGGTGGGGCAAAACCAGTTGATACGGCAGCCAAGGAGAGGGAGGTGGAAGAGAGGCTGAAAAAAGAAGAGGAGAGGCTGCAAAGACAACTGGAGGTGGACAAAAGCCGAGTACCTGAAAGGAAGATGAGAGACAGGTAACACCTGCGAGTGTGCAGTTCAAATATAAGCAACCATTTAAGGAAAAAACAATCCAAATGTATTACGTTTACTTCAATTTCAGTTCAAAACTGTTTTTTTTTTTTCTTACGCATTACACATCAAGCATCATATTGAAGGTCAATTTTATACATTTCAGTGCAGTTTATTGTGTACGGAAACCAAGCTGATTGCATTGAATGACTGACTTTATAGAAATCTGGCATTGCGTTAGATGAAAATGGAACCAAACTCTCTCCTTTTAAGAGGAAGCAACCTCCAGCAGAACATACAGGCTCGGTGCAACTATCTGCCGTGGCCGACGGAGCGCTGAGAGTACAAAACATGCGCACACAAGAAGCCCAGAGGCACTGCTCCAGGAGTACTTTCTAAGTTTAAGAAAAAGTGTTGATGGGAGCAGAAGCTCTTCATCGAGAACAAAAGCAATGTTAAACAGATGAGCTTTGAGGCAGATGTAAAATTGATGGGCTGAATCTGCATAAAAACTCTAAGCAACAGCTCCTTCGATTGCTGTGTTTACGACAGAGAACTTCTTCTAGAAATAAAACGGGACGCAACAGCTCAGTTTGTTGAGGCGATTGTTTGCATCACTTTTTATAAGCTCAATTTTAAAGCCCAAGTTGAAGTACAGCCATGTTCTTTTTACTGTTTGTTTGGTAACAGAAACGGTGTTTCTTGTTTTCAGGGACCCCAGCTGGCGCAACGAGGAAACTCAGTCTGAGCGATCTCGCACAGAAAGCGAGTCTTCGCAGCCAGGAAGCACCTCTGGGAGAGGTGAGATATTTCTGCTCTACATCTCGACGGCAGAGCCTGCTGCTAAAAATACAGCTGGAAGAGTATATTGTCTTTCCTTTCATACAGTGCCTTAGAAAAATATGTAAAGCTCCACAGCTTTCATTTGATCAGCACAGGGTAGCGCGTTTTGGTTTTCATGTATAATTTCTTCACAATGTGCTCTACTTTTGTGTGTCTGTCAGATTAAATTCCAATAAAGTAAGTTCACATTTGTGGTTTTATTGTTACAAAATATGAAATAATGCCTTTTCCAGAGGTACGTCTACTTTTTCAAGGCGTTTTAAGTTAAATTTGTTGCTCAGTTTTCAACAGAGAGAGCTTTACATGCATTCTTCCTGGTATAAAAAGCTCTCCTTTGTCCCATTTAGTAACATTTTTCGGAGTTCTTCTAACAGAACTTTCATCTGGCAGGGTCGAGGTGTCTAGATGGCGAGCGCGCCGGGGAGAATGAGGTTTTCTCTGGGAGAGAAGGCAACTCCTCCCCCGGTTCCTCGCCGCGGCCGACCTCCACCGGCTCCTCAAAGGAGCCGCTGAAAGTGATGCCGGCCCCTCCTCCCAAGGAGAACGCTTGGGCCAAAAGAAGTGCTGTGAGCACAGGCTCCAACGAGGGAGAAGGTCGGCCCCCGGTCTCTCCCGTCTCTCCGAGCGGCTCGGCTCCCCCAAAGTTCAGGTGAGGACTGTTAAACGGCCACGGCTAACATTGAGATGCCCAGGAAAGACAGGATTTTAAGTCGCTCGTCTGAAGTCGTTTTGTTTTTTTAAAGGTATCTCTTGTTGCTCTTTGTTTTGCTGCAGCTCACCAAGTTCTGGAGATGAAAGAGGGTCTGGAAAAGGTGAGGTTTGCCAGTGAGTGCTGAACACAAACTCCACATGCAAGAACACCAGTCTGCAGGTGGCTGTGTAGTAGAAACCCATTAACAGACATGGTAATTCAGCCATGTTCGTGGAGCCACAGAATCGCTCTAATTACTGCTACATTTTAGAGGATTTTGAGGTTCTTGTTACCCTTTGAGTTTTAAGGCAAACTTTGCATCATTGTAACAGGGATAAAAAATGATTCCTATTTACTGAAGGTTACAAACAATTTGCAAAAATCTAATTTGAAGCACTTTTCTGTTCAACATTTATTTGTTAGCACAAAGTTCCTTCACTGTTCGTATTCTGCCAAAGGCATCATCACACCATGTGGAAAACACCAGTCTTTCTTCAGTCTGTAAGAAAACAGGCTGCTGTTTTCTTACAGCAGTCTGTAAGAAAAGGTTTTCAGGATTTCTTTTATTTTAGATAAATACAAATGGTAAATATTTTAGCCATATCTGTACCTTAACGTACTCGTAAATCCCACTGGTACCATCACAAAACTCATAATTACAAAACTGCAACTTGACAAATCAATTGTTTACTGTACGTTGACATTGATTCTATAAAACGCAGCGATATCACAGTGTTGCATCAAAATGTTATCGCTTTTATTTAAGCTGTAGTGCAACAGTTATTCTGACCACTACGAAATAATACATCAATCATTACAGATATGTTAATGTTGTCTGCAGGGCTGCGCAATAAATGTCAACAAAACACCGGCCGTTGGAGGCAAGCGAACCAAACCTGCTGAAGAGTCGATTCTGTGCATCTCTGTAGAAAAACTGGTCTCAGTAAAAACAGGAAACTGTTTGGTGCCATTTGGGTTTCGACTGTTGTAATCTGGTATTTAAGTTAGTAACGATGAGCAGAGAAAGGACAAAAACACCTTTGCTAAAATCATGACTGTTCTCCAGATAAGTTCACTGCTTCATAACTTGTTCACTTCTACACGCAATCCTCTTTACACTGTCACCTTTTTATTTTTTGAGGCATTTAAAACGATTTGTTTGGTTTTCTGTCCATTTCTTTGAAGAAAATGGGTTGTCTCAGTGCTTTCAGAGTTTTTGCTGCCACTCATTAAGGTAGAACTGTTGCAGCGACAGAAAGGGCTGATGACTAAAAATGAAAAGTAAATGGCTACTGCAGTGTCAACAGCCAAAACATTTTCCAGATAACACGTTTACTGCTTTTTTTTCTTTTTTTTTTTTTTTTTTTGCTGTTGTATTGCTATAGAAACAGTTTTTATGTTGATTAAATTTAGTTCTCATTTGGTGCATTTAGGTTCCATTTGTAACAGAGCTTTTTTTTAAATTTATTTATTTTTTTGTTGTTGTGTTGTCTACTGTACAAACACTACAATCAGGCCCTCACTCAGTGTCTGTCATCTTTTTGAAGATGAGAACAAGGCTGATGGTGTGCGTCGGGACCGAGGGGCCCCACGGACACGAGGGGGGCCTGCAGGGCCTGGAGCTGGGCGGGGCCGAGGAGAGGTGCCCAACAAAGACAGAAAAAAGGAGGCAGACAGGTCAGCCACAAAATAAGAATAAATAGTTTTCCAAAGCTCCTAATGAGACTGAGAACAGTTCCTGGGCATCTGTAAAGACTGGCCTTCTCTGTTACTGTTTCTATCAGATCTTTTCCCCTCATGTTGTACAACATGCAAATGCCATGATGTCCAGCTTTCACACACACACACAAAAAATCATTGGCTGCACCAAGTCATTTAGGACAAAGTTGACATCAGAGCAAAAGAAAGAACTCGGCGTAATTCAGAATTGGCTTTTTCTCAGTATTCTGACCTGTTTTATGTATATCTCAGCAGTAGAGTAGTTGATCAACTTCAGTGTTTATGTATGTAGCATACATCATTATCACCTAGACATTCTAACATGGTGGACTAAGCAAAGTGCCAGTCAGTTTGCTGGTTTTCAGAGATTGTACCTGTGTGGGTTTTTATCGACCAGCGCCCAGCATTAACTCACTGGTGTTTGTTTTAAACGTTTTTGCTTCATTCTGATTGTAGAAAGGACAACAAAAGAGACTCCAGACCTCCTCCAGAGCCAAAGAAATACGAGGAAACCCCAACCCCCGTAAGTCGCTACCATTTGCTAATGCATACGTTTTCATAATTTGTGTGCATGTTATGCGTACATATTTGGCATGTTGTGAAATGTCACACTTCACAACATTTAAACAAAGACCAAAATTAAAAATCTATAACATGATCTAGATACTATTATTTAAAATGAAATGACAATAAATGTTGCAACTTGTGCTGTTACAGTTTTAATAATGTTTAACATTTAATATTGGTTATTTAGGTAAAGAATTAATATTTATGATCGACTCTTGATAAATTAAGTAGATTTGACATGTTTTTTTTCAGAGAACAGTACACCTTTTTTTCCCCATGTTCTTAATAAAATAGCACAAGTTTAACAAACTGATACCAGATGGTTAATCTAACTATAGGAACAATATTGGAAACATTTAGCAGCCTAGAAACGGTAACGTCTGCAAAACTGTGGCATGCATTTATAATGACTGGCCATTTCTCATTCCTTAAGCCTACTTCACACGGCAAGATTTTTTTGTCCGGATTTCCCCGATCGACCAATCTTAGGACGCCCTGATTGTCGGGACGACTCTTTAAGATAATATTAGCCAATCATCCTGCCATGTGTGTGTATCAAGACTGAAGGACACTGGGACCGCTCCGATCTAAAATCAGGGATATTCAACATGTTGGGTCGGCCCTATATTGCAGCATGTGTGGTGCCCCCCAACTTCGAACGAGAGCGCAGCCTGTTGAATGTGACAGGTAGCCAATCAGAAAGCGCGATCATGTAAGCACAGAAGGGAATCCCAAACAAAGAACAGCCTAGCCAAATGCATGCAAATATTTTATAACCTCAAAATAACAAAAAATTTAAAATTATATCATTAACAGGTGAAGCTAAATGAAACGGCAGAAAACAGTGTAACAAGAGTTGACAACGAAAAAACCCCCCAACTTGCCTCCATATCATAATGCCACAAAAACAGCCGCTGCTCAGGCCGTCTCTGCTTCGTCAAACGCCTTTTTGTAACGTTTTTAATTGGAGAACTTCACAAACTGTTGCCATCGTCTCTAAATCGTCTGCCATGTTTGTTCTCTCTAAATTCACATATGGTATGGCAGGACTTTACTGGATTTTTTTTGTCTGGAATCTGAATATTGACGAGTGAAATCTGTGAGTGTGTGGCGTGTTGCTCCTGCCACACACTCACAGATTATGATAGAACCTGGTGTGGTGATAAAAAAAAATCTTAGGTATGCGTGTGGTCTCTCAATGTTTAAAAATTGGTCGACAATTTTAAAATCCTGCCATGTGAACGAGGCATTTTTCAAGTAAAGGTCCATCTCAAATCACAATATCAGGATAAACTACAAAAAGGTCAAATCTAAAGGAAGCTGACTGCTCAGACGGCTGAATGAAAGAGGAAAAAGGAGCAGATAACCACAGCTGTTAGAGGAGTCTGAGGCAAAGTCCACTCAAGTGTTTTGGGAGATTGATGAGATGTGGACTCCACCTGGAGTCTGTGCTTCAGAAACAACCACACACACACACTCATCCAGGACATCTCCTGTGTTAAAATACAACATTACACCTATCCCAGGTGGTAGTAACGAGCTTAACCACTACAAACTGGAGTAATAGTGAAGCAAGTTTGACGCAGTACAAAACAAAGATGGAGGCTTTCAGCAGCCTGTCTAGAGGAAACTAGATGCTATAAATGATCATTATAATTGACTGAATCTGAGTTTCACTTTGAGTCGACTTATAGAAATAAACTGTTACTGTTCTAATTTACTGAGATGTAGCCGTTTGTTTCTGTTTACAGTAAACACATTAGTTATGTCATTCTCTTTAAAGAAATGTATGCATTTTTCAGGTTCTTGTAGTTTATAGAATTAATCTAATCACCTTCTACTGTATTTAGAACAATAACCTGTTCTGTATAGCTCTCCTCTCAACCCTTGGCTAGGCCTTTTAAATATTTGAAGCTAGAAACACAAAATGTTAGTAAAACCAAACAAAGCTTAAAGTGGGGAAAAAAAATCACCTTGAAATGGATATAAAATAATCACTACAGACAAAAAGAAAAAAACTTGATGTTTTTTTTTTTCTTTTTCTTTACTTTCTTCAGAAGTTCAGCTCAGCCAGCAAATACGCCGCTTTGCTAATGGACGGAGAACAAGGAGACGACACCGAGGACGCCGAGTAGATGAGGCCTGATGGCGCGTCAAGAGGAGAAAGTGACAAACTCCAGAGAAAAAGAAAAAGAAAAAAAAAAAGAATCTCACATAGTCTATAAAAACAAAATCTTCTCACATGGAAGTGGCTCTCAGGGGAGGGGGCCACTACCTCCCTGCACCCCCCTCCCCTTTTCCTCCCTCTCCCTTGTTTTTCCTGCAACAATCCTGTCCTTCACCTTCAATCCACCCAACCATCCATCCATCCCTTCTCTCCCTGCCCCACCCTCAGGACTTTTCAGGTTCTAGAGGAAAACAGTCACCTACTGGACTTGTTTTAAATGGAAAAAGCTGACACATGGAAAAGTGATGGCAAACCTTGAATTAATTGTAATAAATAAATGGAAAAAGTGAGGAAAAAAAATGAATTTGTACATTTTTGGATTCCAGGTGTGCTGAGGTAGGATTTGATAAAAATGAGCCGTAGCTTACTAAGTGGAGCTTTTTTTTTTTTTTTTAAATGAGCAGTATTTAACTTGCATACTTCTTAGATAAATGCAGTTTCTTGCTCTTTGTATCTCCTGGTAAATGATTCGGTATTGGAAAACAAACTCGGCAAATTTATCGACGAACCCTGTCTTCCACTACTAACACTCAAGAATGTCGAGACTTTGGCTATTAATTTAACCCCCACTTACCCCTCTTCTGTCAATCATGTTCAACAAATTAGGGATTTTTAAATTGTTCTGAATCGCAGTATTAGCAGAAAGGACTAACAGACTGCGGCGCCTGTGCGTCAAGACCGAAAGAGAAGCGGCCGCCGCTCGATTCTCCCGGAGAATCCATCAAAGTGCCATTACTGTTTTTTTTCCACCAATCGCTGTACAGATGTTCCTGTGTTTCTACGCTTTTTGATGAAGTATCCGCATCAGTTAAATGCCCATAAAAGTTTGGTTTTCAGTCATGTGGAAGCGTCTCTGCAGCTGTCTGAGTCATTTACTCTTCCTGCATATATATCTCCACACTGATACCACGGGGGGATAAGGCTTGGCTTTACCAAAGTAGCGTTTGAGGATTTCCATGAAATGACAAGAGCTTGTCTTCCGGTTTGCAATAAATTGGAGTGATTATGTACTTTCCAATAGTATGTGGTCTTTTGCTTCACGCAGCTGCTGTCGCACCGTCTCCGCTCATTACAGCTGCTGCAGCAGATCGGGAGCATTTACTTTAATGTCATTCAGGCCCAGCAGATCATCCGTAAGCAGCAGCTTGCTGTGCACAACTCCAAATTGTGAAACTGGTGTTTGCAGAGTGGAGAATCGTTCCACATATGGAACAACAAAGTTATTTAGATGTCATTCCAAGTATTTAGGTGTTATTCTAACTGGTCTTCAGGTGTGGTCTGCAATGCAATTAGCTTCCTTTGTTTCTTCAGGCTCGGCACCCTGCTGAGAGTCGGACTCCTGGTGGCAGCTGCTGGGGCTTTTCACACACACACACACACACACACACAGAGTATGCATTCAAGATGGCCTGTGAGTTCTAGTTCTTTATGCAGTCGAGCTTTGTACAGGCCTTCTGGTACTAATGATTGAAAACGTGTTTTGTCTCGGGAATAAAGATGTGATTTAACCGATTGGCTTTTAAAAACTGCTGGAGTTTGGAAAGCAGTAACAATATTACTAGGTTTAAGTTGGGACTTTCAAGTTGAAATTTTAACATGCCGACTGTAAAAGGTGAAACTTCACCTTTAAAATCTTTGGATAAGTAAAAAGATGTTGATTGTTCAGCCAGTTTCTAACTACTCTTGGCATTTTGGTTGTAAATGAGAGAACCAAGCACCGAGCATTCCCTCAAACTTTGTTTTATTGGGCTTTGTCAGGAGGTGCAATTCAGAGAGAGCGGTAAAGATTGGGCTGCCCCCCCCCCCCCCCCCCCCCACAAAC
>NW_015113154.1:231960-240152 GCF_001443285.1 Poecilia latipinna | reverse complement strand
TGGGGTTTGTTAGGAGTGGCAAATAAAAGAGGGAAGGAAAAATTTGGGCCCCCCCCCCCCCCCCCCCCAAAAAAAAAAAAAAAATTATATATATATATATATATATATATATATATATATAAAAAATAGTGTTGCAATCAAGACCACCTATCATGACCTTGAAGGAGATCTTAAGTCCTCCTTCTCATTTGGGTGCCACAATTTGTAGACAAATGCATCTATATAAAATATGTTAGTATTGTGAAAGGTTCTACATTATTTATCATTTCGGTTCTACATTATTTATCATTTCCGAAAGTGAAACTTATTCTGTAAATTTCCTACATATTTTAGCGTATTTGTATAATTTTGATTATTACGTTCCACAGATACAAACCCCCCAAAATTAAACGTTTCAGGACATTTGAATATTAAGTTCTCCCTCCAGTTCCTTGGATCTCATCCTCCTCTACACCTATGGGCACAAATCCACAGTACTTCAAAAAAATAAAAATAAAAAAATGTGGCGATCATTTGCATTTGGCCCTTCTTGCCACCCTTAAATAAAAGACAACAGGCAATTTATTTTAAAAGTCACCCAATTAAAATAATGAAATAATTGTGAAATTAAGTCTCCGATATTGAATGCAGCTGTTCTATGGAGCCCTCAGAGAACATTAAAGAACAAACGGCATCGTGAGGACTGGCATAGCCAACGGGCCAAGGAAGGAAGTTGTGAAATTTAAAGCGGTGCTGGCTTAGAAAACAAAATCCAAAGCTTTGAACACTGTTTCAACTCGCCTGGCAGTTCCAGGAGGGAGAACAATAATGAGAGAAGCGGCCAAGAGGCCCATGGTAACTCTGGAGGAGCTGCAAAGATCCACAGCTCAGGTAGGAGAAACTGTTGAAATCAGTGTTGAATGAAAGCTGCCAGATGAGTCCAAAATGTGACTTTTGTTTTGTCAACATGCCAAATACAAACGCGTCTTAAACTGACATGATGAACAGAATTGCCTTTCTTTCACTTCAAAATGATGTATCTGAACAGCACTTTGTTGCTCCACCATAGAATAAAATAGAAGTTTGTAGTTCAAAGTGTAAAAAAAATGTGAGAGAGAGAGAGAGAGAGAGCATGTAGTGCAATCATTAAATAGAGGGAAACATCATCTGCAACTAGTTTATGTTTGACCAAGACAGGTTTCCAAATTCTACACATTTACTGTACATTTGTGATGGTAGGATAAGATGCTTCCCACCCAGCAGCCTGTTAGCATATAGATGGCGCGCATTGATTTATAGCGCCGTAACGATGCCAATCTGAGCTTTGGCTATTTCTTCTTCTCTTCCCCTGACCATGTTGCTCACAGGGCATGGTGGCAGGATAAACTCAGGTCTTCCATCATTCTTGCTTTTCACATTTCCAGTTGTTTGAACTTTGAATCCCTTTATATTTCCTGACCTATGAAGATTAAAATGCATCCTAACTAGTTGCACGTCTTACTGTCTTTCTCATTTTGAAAAGTGTCCGGTCATGCATTATGAAGAAAAAGTTTCAGAAGGAATTTGTAGCGGTACCGTCGATCATAGGACTAGTGGATTAATTGCAAGTTGGATGGATTTCATTTTCTTTAGTTTTTTTTTTTTTTTTTTCGCACTTCCCAATCAGGCCAGCCAATAAATGTGTGCATTCTGACTCTGCTCACATCAGATCAGAAATACAAGAAGCATTCCTCAGCTTAAAACCCTCACAAACACATGTTGATAGTTTCCAGCCCGAAATAGCCCTCAACCATTGGATCTGTCTCAGTTTTCAACCAAAGACCGCTTTGTACGATCTGACTGGGGGCTAAGAACATGGCTGTAGAAAGAGCTTATTGTTGGAGGGTGTTTTTTTTTTTTTTTTTTAAAACCTCGCAACCCTAAAACCTCTGACTTACAGCAGTATTTTGTCTGGGGAACCCACTTTGAGGAAATACGGTTCTGTGCGAGTCCCAGAGTTCGGAGGAATTCATCCAGCCAGGGGAACGCAGATCTTCGGTTTAAGCACAGAGCCTGCCATTGTTTTCATTTCACAGGAGAGAAGCAGAAGGAATAAAAATGCATTAAAGTTGGTATCATGCGCTCCATCAAGCACGGTGGTCAAGTTAATTACATGTAGAGCATTTGCAGACTCATTAAAAATGGAAAAGTGGAAGGAAAAGGAGAAATATTGCCTCTGAAGAACCTAACAGGTTCAATCTATGAGCTGAAGCTCCGCAGCGAGAAGGTCTGTCTGAACGCTTCCCCATGAGGAAGAAGAACATGAGAGGGCCTGACGTGAAGCCAGAAAAAAAGGAAGAATCTGACCTCTACAAGACAACACAGCTGCCGCTTCTCCCCTGTGGAGGGGCAGCAAGATGGAGCGAGATGGGCGAGAACCAAAAAGGTCCGACAGCATGAAGAGAGGGGGGCATTTTAGAGTTTTGGGCGACCCAAGAAGGAGGCGCCGTTGAGTGGAAAGCAGAGAGGGGGGAGAGAGATGGTGACTGTGAGCTTTCAGGGTGAGGATAGCTGGAGAATGCAGGAGGAGGAGGAGGAGGTAGAGAGGAGGGTCAACTCTCAGTGACACTTCTGTCAGGGGGAGAGGGGTTGTAAGAGGAGAGTCCGGGGGAGCTGGAAGTCATCTGGGGTTGATTTCAAGGCAGGACAAGCTGTCAGAGCTCAGGGGCAGAGGTGTGAAGAGGGAGAGAAGGAAAATGTGGGAGAAGAGGAAAACAAACATGAGGCGGTGAGAGAAGGATAAATCCAGAGCTGGCCGGACCGTGGTGCTGGCGCGAAAGGAGTGGATAAGGGTAGAGAAAATCAAAGGCACAAGGGGGAAGAGTTGAAAACTGGAAGCATGGGGTGCATGCACAGCAGCGGCAGGATGAAAGAAGACGGCCCGGGTACAGATACAGGAGGAATCCCCGTGAAGGCGGACCCTGAGGTGCATCCTGGGATCGTTCAGCTTTCACAGGTACATCATGAACCACCGGCTTTTTTTTTTCTTTTTTTTTACTGCAAACATAAGAACGTTTTGGCTTTTTATCGTGCAGTTTCCCGAGTTCGCTAAATGAAAAAGTGCATGTCGAGCTTGACTGAGATCAGTCGGTGAATATTGTGAAGCTGATGACGCCTTGGGAGAACAAGGCGGTCGGTCGCATGTGAAGTCGTCTGGCTTGAGCGGATTTCAGCTGAAACTTAATTGCTACACGTCGCTGATCACACACATCAGTCACGGCCAAAAAAATGCAAACCGTTCTCAGGATGTCTCGAAAGTAGAGTCGGTGCAGTTCATTATCCTGCTCTGTGGAGCTCCCTCTTCATGTTTTCAGCCTCTCCCTCTGTTTATTCAATGCACTAATGCCTTTCTATTAATGACTTATAAGGTGATTAGAGCTTGATCCTTAACTTGTGTATTGACAACTTATTCCTCATGATAGTGAAGGGTACAGTGGAGGGTACAAAGACAACCTTTGTCAAGGCAATATGAATTAATGGTTAGTAACTTAAGCAATTAACACTTTGTAAAGTATTAAGGCAGTTATAAACTCTTAAGGCATTTATGAAAGCACCAGTCACTTTTAGCTACTCTAACAGCCTTTCAATAATGAACTATGTCGCTTTAATAAAGGTTTACAAAAACCACTTACAGCTTTAGATCTACTAGTTGCTCACAGGTAGAGTCTTCTGTAAAGGCACCAATGAGGCTGACACTTTAAAATAAACAATTATGTCATTAATTAAGGTGGTAACACTTTATAAGCTATTAAAAGGTAAGAGGTGTATAATGTAGCAACCTGCTAAATAATAGTCTATACCTCTCTATTAAAAGATTATAAGGTTTACATCTTCATCCGTCTCTGGTTTACCAAATATTTATTGGTGGTTTATATGGGAAGAGTTCATGCAACATGAATAACACTATCCTTACAGCTGGTTTGTAAGTAACAATTAATTAAGTGGTTAATACTGTATAAACCAATAATGAGTAATTGCCCAGGGAGATGACAGTCTTTTCACACAGTGATGAAAAACAATTTCTGTTATTATTATTATTATTATTATTATTATTATTATTATTTCTGTCTCACCTGTAACTCCAATAGTAATGGTGTATTACAGCTTTATTAATAGCTGATTTATTAAATAATTACTAGTCGCTTACAAGGGGGGGCTGTATTGTAAAGTTGTTGTCATATCTAATAAGCCTGCGACAAAAATTCACACAGCAGCTGATTCACTTGTTTAACGGTTAACGATGTCTCTGGAGGCTCCAGGATGGAGAGGAAGTAGTATTAATTACTGCCTGGATTTGACTCACCGCCTTCCTGTCTGCTGGGTTCTATTTAGGAGCGTGCGTGGACTTGGACCGAGCACTTTGAACTTTTATAGAATCGGAAAGAAGTGTTGCCCGCTGATGCGACCGTCAAGGCTACGCGCCAGGATTTGTTTGTTGCCCACAAGGCGGAGTGAAATGGCACCGTGGCTCACCGGGAAGTCAGCAGCAGCAGCAACAGCAGCAGTGGAGTCTTATGCTCTCTTTTTGAAAAATACCTTTTAATTTGTTGATAAGAATGACGTCGGTGTTTTGGGAAAACTTGAGATCCAACAGCACGGAATACAATTCGTTCTCCACATTAAATTTATAGCGGCACACGTCAAAACAAGCACCTCACAGAGGGCTCAAATAAAGCCTGTAGAAGAGTCAGAATCTCATCCATTTCACTACATGTAAGTTTAATGTGTTGTTAAAAGAAGCCAAAGTATTGCATCAAGCCTTCCTTCCTTCCTTTCCACCCCCCACGTGTGGTTTCAAGTCTCTCAGCTGCCCGGATCACTTGTGTGTATGGATGTGTTTGCACCATGCCAAATTATGAAAGCATATTCCCTGCTGGATGGGTGGACTTAGAGGCAGCGGATAGAAACGAAGTACCTCATATTGGCCGAGGACGGTTTTGAAGTGTCTGTTCCTCTCCTTTGCTCTCACGCACACACGCTTCATTCCTGCACCTATTTTCAGCTTTTTTCACGGCTGTTTAGAGGTGGCGGCCCCGACTCATGCAGGTTATAAATACCCACCCAGAACTGGAGCGTACCCCCCAGCTTACCACCTGCTCCTGTCTCTTCCTGAGTGGATAGCCAGTGTATTATATGTGTGTGTGTGTGTGTGTGTGTGAGTGTGTGTATGTAGGGTTGTGACTCCTAGTCTCCAGCGTGTCATCGCTTGTGAGGTGGCAATTGAAAAAAGGCAATGCGACATTTAGTGGCAGGGAAGGGGTGTTACTGTACACAGTCCATTCACAGAGAGCGATGTCCTGGACAGATTTTAGTTTAACTGCAGGACAAACTGGGTGACGTTTTTCCACTTTATAACTTTCAACACAGATGAGTTACTATAAAAGCAACTGTTGCTGTTTTCCTGAAATAATAAAAAGAGACCATGCAACTGTCACGGTCATAAAGAAATCCATTATGGTGTTGATTGTTGGCAACTCTCTCTGGATCTGCAGGCTGGATGTGGAGGCGCTTCAGGCTCTCGTTAGTGGTCAGAGATAGTTGGGGAATGACATAAACGTTGGCTGCAAAAAAAGACATGGGGTGGGGTTCTTTTATGCTGCAATGCAACGCTGGAACTCTGCTGATACTCGTGAGATCTTCCGGAGACTCGATGTCCGCTCAGGCCAGAGATCATCTTGTGCTGGTAGCAAAGAGAAGAGCAGACGAGAACTCGCAAACATTTCTACTATGTTTCAGAACAACGTCAGACGGAAACACGCATCGCGGTTTTAATCTGGCAGTGTCATTAGTTTGCAGCTTTTCAACTGCCTTCTTGTTTGTCGTCGGTTTTAGTGCGGCATGAGTGCAAAGAAGATGCAGTTTGATTGATTTACAGTTTGCTGAAGTATTCCCGCCGCTTCACCTCTCTTTCCCTGCTCAAGAAAAGCCTCCACAAAGCATGATGCTGCCACCAGCATGAGATGGGGTAGAGTGTTTAAGATGACGTGCAGACAGTGTTAGTTTCGACCATGCAAAGCGATTTTCATGTAGACTACAAAGTTCGGTTCATGTCTTATCTTATGACAAGAGCACATTGTTCCAGATATTTGCCCAGTTTGTCAGATGGCTTGTGGTAAACGGCATACAAGACTTCTCGTGGCTTTCTTTCAATAAGAGCCTTATGAAGGAAGGAGCCTTTTCCATAAAGTTCAGATTTGTAGGGTGAATAACCAGATTCTCCAACCAGAGTTACGACGGGTCTCATAAGTTGTTCTTTGATCAGGGACTTGGATTACTAATTATGTAACTTTTCAAGGCAACTGGTTCAGCCAGATGTTATTTTAGGGGGATTTGATTAGAAGAGTCACTGAAGTTTTTGATTGCAATATCACAGAATCTGAAGTTCTTTTGTAGGAGGGTAATCCTTTGTAAGGATTTAGCTATGTCTTAAAATGTGACCTAATTTAGCATCTGTTGATTTTTATTATCAAGTGTTTTTTTATTATTATTATTATTATTATTATTATTATTATTATTATTATTATTGTTGACCAGAAAAAAACTTTGCTTAAAGCCTCCTTCAGCCTATCTTTTCAAAATAAACTAGATTAATCTGGTCTGACAGATAAAAATCCACTTTGTCAAAGACAAACACCATTAATTGCTATCAGGTGCCCTGAAGCAGGGAAACGTATAAAACATGCAGGGCAGCATGCCTTTAGGGTCGAAAAACATTGAATTATAGTGTGAGGATGTAATCATAATTTTTAGCTGCACTACAACAATTTGTCCACCAGGAGACGCTCTTGGCTCATCTTCAGCTGTGACTCATAAATCCTCTATTTGTGCCACAGTAGCTGAGTTAGAAAGTTGTAAAGGAAAGGGCTTCTCCAAAATAGAAATAAGTGAAGACATTTTTAATTTAAATGCAAGGAATAATTTGCATCTAATCAAAGTTTGCTGCCTCCAACAATATACTGTACATTATTGCTGAGACATAAGGCTCATTAGACTTTTTTTTGTGCTGATTTTGTTCTTGTTAAACTGAACTGCTATCTTTAGCTAAATTATAAGAAAAAGAAAATAATAAATATATAGAAAAATACATGTTTGTCACCTGGTTGAAAGTTATATTCACTGTTCAAAAATACTTTTTCTTTGCATTATTAAATCTGATTAAATTTTTTCCGGTTTAGGTCAGCCAGGGTTGCCAAAAATAATTTTAATATATCAAATAGCAGAATTAAGAATAAATATTTTATACACTTTTGCACCAGTCCTCCTATACAAGAAAACACACAAAACATGATAATGCCACCCTCATACTTCATAGTGAGATTGGGGTTTTAAAGAATTATAGTTTGCCCCCTTTTCACCCTAAATGTAACAATGGCCAAACACTCTTTTCATTTAATTTAATTACAAGTCTCCAAAGGTCTGTTTCACTGTCTTATTTATTTATTTATTTATTTAGTTTGTAAGTTTACTTTATAGGGACATATACACAGTGACATAGACAAGCTGAGTGAAACATTACGGAGCTAAAAATGTTTTAAAATGCTCCAGAGAATACAGCTGCGTGGTCGAAATTATTGAAACCTTTCACGGTTTTTGACTCTACACACAGCGCCTGTAGCGGCCTCTAGTGGAGATTAAGAGTTACCGCAGTTCAGCACTATTAGCTAAACTTGGCATCTTTTATTTGAACAGTTAAAGAAATAAAATATTAAGAAAGTATGCTGCACACACGAGAAAAGCAACTGGTTTACTACTAAACAGTGGCAGTAAATTAATGAAGAACTGAGGTGAGTTGTACACTCAATAGATAGGTTTGTTAGACTGTAGTAAAGCAGTAATTTTACACACTTGCTTACTGTAGAACAGTGTACAGCGTTTGCTGCTCTGAGCCTCTCCCACTCCGCCGTACATGCCACCATTTAGCATGGCACAACCCCACCTTCCTCCAGATTTTCCCTGGCCCCTCCTCTGTGCCTGGAAAATTGTAAAGGTTTAATGTGCCTCACATGCTGACAAATGGCTTTACTCTGGTGGTTTAGAACACAACCTTATATAAACACCATCCCACTTCTTTTCAACAGGAAAGGTGGTTATTTGAAGAAAAAAAAAGTTGAGGGTTATGACTCAGTGCCTTTAAGCTTTCCAGTTCATATTCCATGTGTGGATTGATATATATA
>NW_015113154.1:225011-228561 GCF_001443285.1 Poecilia latipinna | reverse complement strand
GTTATAATTTGTATTTTAAGCTTAGATAAAGCATAATATCTCTCATTTATTTTGAACAAATCTTTCAGACAGTAATATTACAGAACCCTGAGTGTTTATATCTCTTGAACTTATTCACATTTTGTCACTTTATAACCACAAATTTTAATGTATGAGACCAACACAAAGTAGTGCATAATTGTGAAGCGGAAAAAAGACGCACCTTTCACCCAGAGGCGCAAAAAGTGGGTATGCAGCGTATCCAACGCATAGGGGCGCAGCACCAGAGGGGGCGCCAAAACCCCATCTGGAGGGGGCGACACACCGATTATGTTTTCCCATACACTTCAGCGCGCCTCACGCTCCTTCACCTCTCGCACATAACGAGGTAAATGTAGCGATTTTTACACTTCACGTATCGTCGCCTCGGGCGGGTGAGCGTCGCTCCTTCACTCCGACGTTCCTTCCCTCGGAGGGGGTGCGGCGCCGATTTATGTTTTCGCATCCACCTGAATAATGTGTATTGCGCCACTGCTTTCACCAACCAGAAAGCATACCATGGGATTGCATTCAGCATTGTTTTACTGCGATATTCTGAAATAAAATAAATAAAATTCAGTACTAACTAATTGCTCCCAAAGTCACTTATGTGTTATATAGAGTTTACAAGTGTGTAGTTTATTCCTGGTAAAATGCAGCTGCTCTGTAAGGGTCGTTAGGCAACATGAGTAAACACACAAAAGAAAAATAAACTCTGGAAACAATGAATACACCATCGCCAACTTGAGACATGGGGGTGGCAGCATCATGCTGGGGGAATGTCGTCCTTTAGCGGGGACAGGAAAGTGCATTAGGGAAATACAGGGAGATCATGAAGGCCAACGTGTCAGAAGCTGCAAAAATGGATTAGATCTAAGCCTGCATGCAGTTTACCGGTTTTTAATGAAATAAAGCCGTTTTACATAATTTCATTTGGTTCATCACACAAAACCCAAGTAAAATACATTAAAGTTAGTGGCTGTATTAGGAGAAAATGGGGGGGGGGGGAACTTAAAGTGTGTGAATACTTTTGTAAGTCAGTGTATATGAAACTGTATTCCAGAAGTAAATAGTTGAGTCTACTTCTGTCAGACTTATGTTTTCCTTTGCCAACAGAAACTCCAAGTTTATATTTACATAGCTGCTAACACTGTCCAGGTAGCTCCCACCTTGCAATGCTGAACAAAGATCTTAGCTCAATATCACGTTAGAGAAAACGTCACACAACACGATTTGAAGGTGTATCTGGAAAAAGGACAAGATAAGAAAAAACATAATTTATACAATAAATGTGCTCAACGGTACGTTCGGTCGCATTCAGCTTGCCTGTACAAATTCAAAAAAGAAGGGAGATGGAAATGAGCAGCTGAACCTCCAGTGTTTCGTCATGCAATCGGCCCACAGACCGAGACAGAATCAGAGCATTTTAAAAGACAGTGTGAGATGACAGGTATTCTTTCGTGGAGGATGCTGAGTTTACAGCAGTCTATCCGTGTGCATGCCGGTGTGTCGCTGAAACAGCACTCATCCGCACTGACAGCAGCAATGCAGGGGTACAATCTGAACCAAGATGCCCCGAGGAAATGACAAGAAAACCACCAAACCTTGGCTCGTCACGACGTCACACACTCGCAGTTGGGAGAGTTTTCATGCTCTTTTCAGTTTGGCATCGCTGAAACAAAGCTTTCCTCTCAGGAGCAGCGTTTGTGTTTTCGTGCATACGCTGCATAATCCTGCATTGGTGATCGGCCTTTGTGTTGCTCCAGCTCACCAAGCCGACGAGTCACGCCTTCACAGCGAAGAGCTTCAAGAAACGACGGGTGTGTGACGTGTGCCAGCAGAACATTGACAACCCGGGAGCTTTCTGCAAGGGTGAGTCCACACACACAAACACACACCTCTGTCAGATCATGTTGCAGCAGGTCCAGAGTCGGGCCTGACCAGCGGGGATGCAGGCAGACAAGATCATCCTGGCTGTCTTTTTTCATGGACTTCAAAGTTGATTCTCAGTGTTAAACCAGCTCCTCTTCTCGTTGGTTGCAGAGTGCAAGATCGTGGTCCACAAGATGTGTGAAGCAAAGGTAAGACGGACATTCAACCGAAAGTCACCCAAAAGCACACCTCACCCTTTTTCTGGTCGGAGGCGTTCCCCTCGGAACAGTTTCACCTTTTCTCACGTTGCAGCCATAAAATTTGGTTCAATTAATTTTTATGTGATTACTGAACCCAAAGCTACACATCATACCCCTAGCAGAATTTGACGGCCCTGTGCGTGTCGCTGAAACACAGGGCTGTATTATAACACCCAAACTTACAAAACGCATCAAATTCCTACCTACACATTTACTGCACACCCCAACAATTACTGCTGTTCAAACTCCAGCATCTGTGTCACCCCCAAAAGGAAGTGACTCAACCTTCAATCCATGCATGTAGCTGTGGCTGTATGTTCAGAGCTGTCGTCCTGCTACTAGGTGAACCTCCACCCCGGCTACAGTTCTTTTGCAGCCTCTAACACTGTCTTCTGAAAAATGTCCCCACACCATGATGCTGCCACCACCAAACTAACACATGAACAATGTGCTAGTTTGCGTGTATGCCAAAAGGTTAAGTCTCGTCTGACCAGAGCGCCTTGTTTCACGTTTTTGCTGTTATGTAGCTGGTGGAAAAACTTTAAACAGCTTCTTTTCAGGCATTTGTTTTTGATTTTACTATTTTAATTTAGAATTCACGAAATAGTTGATAGTATCTTTGAAATCTGGTGCTGATGCTAAGACACATCTGAGCAAAAGCTCTGATTTTTGTTCACTTCGTTTAGCAGAGATGCTGTTGTCCGTGTTGATTGCTCTGAATAATACTGATCACGCTCGAATAAGATGCTGAGCAATGAACTAGTCTGGTTTTATTTATGTTGGACCGGTCTATGTTACAGCTGATTTTGGCAAATCCTGAACACAAACCCATTTGTCTTTACATCTCAAATAAATGGGATGTAAAGAACCTATAAATAAAAGTAAATGCCCGAAAGTGGAAAACGTGTTGGAAACCCAGGGCTTTGGACAAAGAGTGGACTGTTTCATTTTAGGATGACATGTTTCCACTCTGTGAGACAAGCACTCCCTCTGTCCACAGCTTATGTCAAAACATTGGCAGCAGTCCCCTTACCCTCATGTGACAACAGCTCAGTATCACTCGCCACTGAGGTCATGACCCCACCACAAGCAGGTTGCTGTATGCCACTGTTCATGTTCGGCACAACAAATCAAAAATACTCTTAGAAAGCTACATCCTTTCTTATCTCTGATGCACACGCGCACACACACACACACACACACACACACACACACACACACACAAAAGTTTCTGTTAGCCTAAAAACATAAATAATTCACCTTATGGGAACAATGTTTATCTCCATAATCTTGCTGCAACATACCCTTTGTATTAAATATTGCAATGCTGTGTGTGTGTGTGTGTGTATATATATATATATATATATATATATATATATATATATATATATATATATATA
>NW_015113154.1:210511-221800 GCF_001443285.1 Poecilia latipinna | reverse complement strand
ATATATATATATATATATATATATATATATATATATATATATATATATATATATATATATATATATATATATAAGCTCTGTCAGTTCCCGTGCCTTACCGGCAAGCCATATAAAGAAAAAAAAAAAGATTGCATCCATTATTTTCATCACACTTATGCCTCTGGTCACCACGGCAATAGGCAAAAACATTTCTCTGAGGCTGCAGCCAGGGAAGCATGGTTCCGCGGATGAGGGACGACTTCGTCACACGGGATGGTGATCGGTGTGGACAGGAGAAGTCAGAGTGGGTAAATATAGAAAATGACAGGAGTGCCACAGATGCTTGGTAGTGAGTGATTGTGGGGGTGGGAGGCAGCTGTGTGTGTATGTGTGTGTGTGTGTGTGTGTGTGTGTTTGATCATTCCCATTTTGGGGTATTCATAAATAAAGAGGAACATTAGGTCAAGGGTGGAGACTGATGTCTGCTTCATGTCACGCCAAGTCATCTTCTTGTAACAGTTTCAAATGCCACATTTTCATCTTTCTGCTTTTTTTTATTGCTGTTGTTAAAACTAAAGTGTCTGACAATCTGGTAGGATTTCAGAATTTCTCCCCTATTTATCTTTGCCATTCATCCAAATACAAGATTACTCATGCTCGTCCTTCTGTCACTTCAGCTTCTCTTTTGTCATTTCTACTACCCAGACCCTAAGGCTGCCGGAGAGGTCAGCAGACATCAGTGCACCGTGCATGGCAGCTTGCTGTCTGCATGCAGAATACCGAAGTAGCCCTGAGTGCACGAGCAAAGCAGCAGCACTTGCCCCGCTGACGCGCTCGGCCGTCTCTGCGTGTATGTCACAGACGCAGTGAGAGGGTTTAATGCTGCGCCGCGTGCTCCGCCTGCACACTCACAGTGTGCGTGTGCGCCTTATTATGAGGGTGGAAGATGAAGTGAGTTGGTGAGAGAGCGAGCGAGCAAAGCGTTTGTGTGCGCCAGAGGAGTGAGGCGGGCTTGTGTGTCGATTTAGTCCACACACAGGACCGCTCAGAGGCGGAGGGAACGGACTGACGCTCCTCTGGAAGAGGTAAAACACGCTCCGTGTTGTATTTATTTGAGTTTAGCTTCCCATGATGGGGGCACAGCAGCTGAAACTTCTTTTAGGTAATCTGTTTTTTTTTAGTTTTATTTTCTCTGCAGACTTTTCTCTGTTGTATGCATTTTTTGTCTTATAAATATGTAGCCAGAGATCTCATAGTTTTATATATATATATGGATTTTGTTTGCTCCAATGAATTAAAAGCACTCCTCTGCTGACTTGTAAAACATACACAGATTTGAATGATTTATCCTCCTGAGTGAATTCATAACAATTACTTTTTAATGAGACTTTTATGAGGAAAACGGCACGGGACTGGGGTGGAACTCAAATTACAGAAGCTGGTTTGGATGCTGCGACCCTGAATGAACGTCTTTGATGCCTTTCACATTAAAGGCGCACAAAACAGTTTCTGTTGATGTCCGTCTGCGAATAAACATTCAGACATCCTGGCTTAGGCTGATTAATTTTGATATTAACGTGCATGTTTGTTGCTTCCTTTGGTTTAGTCTCTGCTATTTTAGTGATACATACCTATTTGTCAGCTGACATTGTAATTAGGCTGTGTGCTTTTTTTGTAGTTGTTGGGAGTGGATATATATATATATTTTTAATTCTGCAAAGCTGTATTTTATCTAGCTTTTTCTGCTGGCAGGTGAGGCCAAAGACATTTTCTTGAAAAACTATTCAAAGGCCATAAGCTTTTTCTTTTAAATTTATTTTATTATTTCAGCTCCCAGTATGTCATTGCCACCACCATGTTTCATCGTAGGGATGCTTTTCAAACTGATTTGCACGCAGGTCAAAAGATAAAGAGTTTCCGTCTTATAAGAGTAACTCCACGTGTTTTCCATGGCCCCTCTATGTGCTACACTGACACAAACCTTTAACAGCTGTCATTATACTGAGATCAAATTAGACACAGGCAGAATCCATTAACTGCCTTCTCAAGTGGATTTTATTTAGGGGTATCAAACTATGTAAGCTGGAATCATTTGCCTTCTACTTTGCATCGTTCTATTCGATAAAGTTCCAATGGAATACATTGCAGGTTCTAGGTGTAATGCTAGAAATGTGTGGAACAGTTCAAGAGGAGTAAATCCTGCAGAAAGGCCAGCTCTCATCCAAATGTTGTTGTTTTTTTACCCCCATCTTCCGGGAGCCGGGAGCCTCATTTTCCAACCTTTGCAGCCTTTCATGTGTCACCGCAGGGAGCAGGTAAACACGCAGTCCTGTGCCAGCGCAAAGTGTCACCGCGCATTAGTGGGAAGGCAAAAAACACAGTCGGTAAAGACAGGCCGAAGCGGATGTCGGAGAGAAACAAAAATATCCGTCGTGATGAATAGCTCTGTGAAATGACGACGGCGGCTTATCGCAGTCGCTTTATTATTGTGTTTCGTAATAATCACCGACATCACGAGCCGCATGCAGATAATTATCACGCTTAATTTAACTTTACTGCTCTCCCTCGCCCTGGCAACGGCTGAGTATCATGCAGGCCACATGTGTGGATGCATCCCTCAAATGTTTACACTGACCCTCTGCTTTTCATTTCCTGAGATAAGCCCATTAATATTCCGGGAATTAGCCTGTTCCCCATTGATGTAGAGCATTCAAAAACAAGCTAAGCCTTTAAGAATGCCATCTGAAACGCATTTTGTGTGCTTTGTGTGAATGTGAGAGTTGTTTCGTTTTAGTTGTCCAAGTGCTAAGCGCTCTTGACCAAAAAGGGCAGCTAGGCCAACTAAAGACAGTGATTTACCACAGCCATAAACTGGCTACATGGCACATGCTACGAATCCACTTAAAAGTGCTGCCATAATTACAACAAAGAAGGTGAGTGGATTTGTGAGATGACTGACATCCAAATAGTCAAACTAAGCTTTCAAGTCTTTTGAGATGGATTCTATCTAGTCTAAAATAAGAAGCCTTATTAAAATAGCGCCGTTAAATCTGTGTGAGACTCATGAGGCATGTTCAGCTGTTGACATCGTTCTCCCACTCAGAACTCTCCCTTGTTTTCTCCCTCTCTGTTTCCATCCCCCATTTCCTCTCCCATCTTTTTTCCCTGATAAGTCCCCCCCCCCTATCTTTCTATCCCCTTTATGGTTTGGTTTTGCTTTGAGCTCCTGCTCCCTCCCTCTACTTGCTTTAGACCCGTTTGTTTGTGACGAGCGCTGGCTCCGTGTGGCGATACTTATCAGGCCGGTGTTTGTCATCTAACTTTGCCTCAATGGGTGACGGGAGGGGAGGGGGTAAGAGGTCCTGCTTGAAGCACTGTAAGCAGCGGCATAGATGAATGAAAGAAGAAGAAGTGTTTAAAGGGGACAGGGGAGGAGTGATAATTTGGGAATAAATGATGAAAGCAGAAAGATAAAATGCAGAGATGAATGACACGTGGCCTCCAGCCACTCCTAAAATTTCCCTGAGCTAAACTTGAACTTTCTGAGTTTTTTTTTTTTTTTTTTTATTTTTTTTTTTTTTTTTTAAAAAGGGATTTTATTTTAGCTTTTCATGAGTCTATGGAATTTGGAAGGAGCTGTGGTCATTTTTCCCCTCATACTGACAGGGTGGCTTACTCACTTCTCCCTCTTTCCAGTGAGAGATGTCAGCTCAGAGAGAAACGCCTGACGCCTGAGTCTCCAACATTCACGTGTAGATCCCACCTCCACTGCTGGTCTGACAGTTGGATTTGCTTTCTCTGAAAACACAAAGCAAGACACGGCAGTCATCAAGCGGACGCATACAACTGTCGTTACGGTCTTGATACTGCAAGGGCTTAACAATCGACTGTAGTCAAGTGGACCATGTCAAAATGTTGGGTTGCTTTGCATCACCAATCCTGTGAGGAAAACGGACCAATCCAAACCTGAAAAAAATGTATGCATCATGGGTTTGACGCAACATTGTGGGTTTGGTTTTGAAACCCCAATAAATGGGTTTAGTTATTGACATTAGGCTGACAAAACAGATCTGAAAGGAAAAGGACAGCCTGCGTTACTATGCAAGACTTATTTGGGTGACACTCAATATTTGTTTCCTTTCAACCATTCATTTTGTAATTAATTCTTGTAAGGCTGCTTTGCGTCATCGTCACCGGTCAACAGATAAGAGGCAGAGTACAACCTGGACAGCTCGACAATCTGCAAGATAAATAATATTCACACACACACACCTTATAACATTTTTGCCTGTTTTTACTGAAAGAGTATTGAATCCACAGAACCTTCTCACTGTGAGGCAGATGGGGCTAAAAATGACCACAAATACAATATGTTTTTGTTTTTTATTATAACTGCAGTTAAAGTTATGAAATGTAAAGAAAAAAAAAACAACCTCCCAATGTTTAAGAAGACTTACATTTAGATGAAAAAAAATTAATACTTTTGGATGTTGGTACTCAAAAGTCAGAATTTTAGAAATTTCCAAATTTGGAAGAAATTAGGTCAAGGTTGTAAAACTTAAAGAGATTAATGAATGTACAGAATATGGTGAAATATATCAGTAGTTTGCCTCGTCATCACTGGGAACGAGCAGTCACGTTTCGCTTTTAGGCTCGTTCAGACTCACGTCAGTTCAGATCCGACTTCTGATGAATCACTTGGTAGATTTATTATACAGAGAAGAGAAGGTTTCTTAAAATAAATGAAATGTTTTCTTTTACGTACTTGTCCAGTAGACTAAACTTTTGGAGAGAAAAAAAAAAATCTCAGTTTGGGATAACTCTGAAAATCTGCATTGTTACAGTTTCTACTGAGTGAATGAAAAGTTTCTTTTCTGGAAGAATAAGAAAACGTGAACCACAGGACCCCACCAGCCAGTCCATCCCTGCTCCTGTCGGAGGGAGGGATGGAGTGCTGTCACTGGCACCTTAGTAAATGCTAACTTATGAACAAGACAAACTGAACCAGATGGCCCCACTCCCGTCGGCTCCAGCATGCATTAATGAAGACCCTGCGGCTGGCGGAGCTACCGAGCACACACGCATTGCCCTGCACGGTTCTGTGTGTTTGTGGACCTCTGCCGACTAACTCTGACATCCTGTTGCAAATTGCTTCCTGTTGACGTTGGTGTCCTGCTCTTCTGCCTGAATTTTGCTTCTCCGTGGTCTCCTCTAAGGTTCACTTTTTTTTTTTTTTTTTTTACTACATGTGTATCTGTGTGTTTACGTTTGGATTTTTACATGGGTACATTTGTTTGTTTTGTCTGTCTCCCTGCTGTTCCTTCCTGGACTCAATTTATTCTGTTAATTACCATTATTAAACCTGTCGAATTATCCCCCATGGCTTGATCACAGTGTTTATTCATTTGGGTTCATGTGGATGATCTGCCCACATCTGTGCCTAGAGACATGAATGTATTAAAGTTTGAAGTTTTTGGTTTATGTTGTACAACAATCAGTACATAAACAAGTATAACAACTGTTATAAATATTTCTTAAATTTACTGGACGAAATACCACAGAGTCCTCCTCCGTCCTCACACCACCCCTCGTTGCTGTGTACAGTTCTAGTGGCAGCGTGAAGAAATTCCTGCCTTGTTTTCAATATTTATGCCACTTGTCCAAATTTTAACAGATGGATGATGGTAGTTTCTTTGCCTTTATCCACTTGGTATTGCTAGAATTTTAACTTTCTGGGGCGCTGCAAGACAATACCGCCTACACTACTCACACAAGTAGCCTGAACCATTGACACAGGACAGGATGGATCCACGTGCCCACATCGTTGTTTACACCAAATTCTGCCGTGCCATCTGAAATACTGCAGCTCTGGTCTCATTTTTTATGTTTTTTTTTTATTGTAGCCTCATTCTGTATCCGACACACTTTGGTTGTATTTTGCCCTCCTTTTCTGCCCGGACTTCTCTGACTTCTGATATCAACAAGGCATTTTTACCCACACAACTGCAGCTCATTTTCTGTTTTCTGTTCTTGGTCCGTTCTCTGTAAACCGAATGCACTGAACCTGTTGTAGCTTCTGAAATACTCAAGCTGGCTGTGAAACCGTGCCACTTTCAAGGTCACTTGAATCCCCTTGTCTTCCATTATATTGCTTGGGAATCTTCACCTTCACCTTTACTAAATTTATTCAGTTGATGCCACGTGATTGGTTCTTTTGTTCTACTGTTTCTTCTATCAATCAATTAAACCAGTGTACCTAATAAAATGCAGAGTATATATTTTAAAAAGGGGGGATGTTAGCCTACTTTATTACAACTAATCAGGTTACATAATAAAGTCTTGCAATGTCCAATGGGAATTCTCCTTTTTATAAACATTTTCTTCTGTTGCTGTAGTTGTAAATCTCCGCTGTTGTCAAGAACTTGACACCTGTCAGTGTTTGCCACCATTTAACCCTGCCTGTCTGGCTTCCCTGAGATACCGCTGAGTTCGGCTCAGCTGTTCGTTTAATTGTTCAAGAGGTCAAAAGTTTATAAGCTGATCTGGCGTCACATTTTCTGAGCCGAGCAGAAATCGCAAATTTTATATTCTAAATACTTTAGCAGTGGCGTGTGGGTTTACACCAGTTAGTCGAGATCTCAGTATGACCAGTTCAGAATAAAAGAGGCAGCAATGTGGAGATTTTTTGGTGGCGTTATTGTGTCCTTTTCAAAGGGCCTCAGAGTCTCCGTGTGTGTTTTTGATTGTGTGTTTTGCCTTATGTTCTAGTTATTGTTGAGTCATCAGAAGCGTAGAAGGACTGCACAACACATGTGCAGACTTTCCGCAGCAGTGAATCCCTACACCGTCTTTTCATAGGATAAATAAAAAGATATAAACATTTATATTAAACTTTTGATGTGTTTTCCAATCTCTATCCATCATTCTTTATGCCAAACCGTACAAAGTTAAGAGAAAAGGGTAACTGAAGTCTCTGAAAATGTTTTCAGCTGCTTCTCGGAGTGGATCAACATCTTTATGTATTGATAAGTTTATTTCTTAATTGACGGTTTCTCACAATTTTTCTCTTTTTTTTTTTTCTTCTTTTTTTTTTTTTGTCGTGAGAGATTTCAATATTTATGCCAAAACTTCTTCCAGCCATCTGCTGGAGATGACAGCAGAGGAATAAATTTTACTACCCTCCTCATCAGCATTATGTCCTTCCTTCTCGTTCCACAGTTGTTCTCCATTCCTTACTCGCTGCTGGAGTGGAGCCAGGCGCGTTAAATCAAACAAATGACGAGATAACGAGCTAATTTATTCCCAGTCTGCGGGAATGGGTGCATTTGTTTACTCCTGCAGAATCTAACCATATGCTTCCTTTCCTCTCAGGTCCCCACCGCCTGCATCCCCGTGCCAGATCTGGTATGTTTGTGCAAATTTGAATATTTCATTGTGCTTCGTCGTGTTTCATTGCAGAGAGTGTACCGCTCTTTTCTGTCTTCTTTCTCAGCACAGCTCCACAAAGTCAGTGTCACAGAAGAAGAAGGGCTCCTTACCAAGGTAGCAAAAAAACTTAGAAGCCCCTTGACATGCAGAGGGACCAGTCTGGGTATTTTTATATTTATGAAAGCAGATGTGCAGAGGCCCTCACAAGGGTACACACAGCTTTGATTAAAACATATTCATACTTTTTTCTACTTTGACATTATCCAGTGCAATTCCACTTATTTGGATTTGTGGACTCTTTAGCCCGGACAAGTAGAGAACGCAGGAGATTTTTTTTTTGTCGCTTGAGGAACACAAGCTGCACTCGTTGGCGGTTCTTGCTGCTCTCTCAGCGTTGCTTTCCCTTTCCAGGTTCAGCCTTGTCTTTTCCTCGAGTTTAGAAAAATGTCTGGTTTGAACAATGTTAGAACTTAAATGTCATCGATTTGGTGCCGTTGTCTGTTTCTGACGCCCTCAAAGAGTGGATTCTCAATCTTTTCCAGGAGGAAAAGCGTTGAACAGGTGATGGAACATGTGATGGAGGGGCACTACGACTTCGACCTCACTTACATCACAGAGAGAATCATCTCTGTCTTCTTCGTACCAGACCTGGAGGAACAGAGGTACCGGCAAAACCTGCAGGAGGTGTCATCCATGCTCAAATCTAAGCACCAGGACAAGTTTCTGGTTAGTTTAATCTACTGACAGAAATAAGGAAAGAGCTAACCCCTGACCAGTTACTGATATTTGTACATGCTTCTGGCTTCATCCAGCTTCTGAATTTATCAGAAAAGAGACATGACATCACCAGACTTAACCCCAAGGTAAGAGTGTTTCCTCCTGAATTTGGTGCTAGGTGCTATTTAAGCAATAAAGGTTCTTGCAGAAGTTTACATACCCTCTGAACTTGATCGCATTCTGTTTTGTGAAGACACAAGAAATGTATTTCATTAGGATCTGATGTGAAAACAGAGCAGTGGACATTTGTGCGGTTGAAGGAAATTCATGAATGAATTGTTTCAAGGCAGAGGACACTAATCAGAAAAGTAGAAAAGAGGCCGATGGCAAATGCATGGGACACTAACACCCTGAACACACTGAGATTACTTTGAGGGATAACAACACCTTGCGTCATACTTTTTATTTGATTTATGTTACCCTATGAGCTGGCCACACTTGGTTTTGCATCAGTAAAAATATATATAATAAATCTGAACATCAATCCTCCTCTGATGCCCAGGTGCATGACTATGCTTGGCCTGATCTGCACGCCCCTCCGCTGGACAGGATTTGTGCCATTTGCAAGGCCATGGAGACGTGGCTGACCTCTGACCCTCACAACGTCGTGGTTCTCCATTGCAAAGTTGGTGCAGCTCAAAGACCCTTTGGCTAATTTGTTGTGTGAAAGATGTGAGAGAGTGAATGATCTAATTTGCAGCTCTCCTTTGTCTTTGCTCTCACAGGGAAACAAAGGAAAAACAGGGGTGATAGTGGCGGCTTACATGCACTACAGCAAGTTCTCAGCTGGGTAATGTGCAATATTATAAGCTACTGAGACACATAATTAAAGCAATCTCCAGTTTTTGTAAAGCTTTGACCTGCTAGCACTGCTTTTATCCAGTTTAGATTTGCCAATACGGTAAGAAGGCATAAGAGCAGCATTTAAAATATTTCTCTAGATTTCTCTCCATAGTGGTCATAAATATTAATATTAGGACCAGAGGTGATATAACACTGTGTATGTAAGACACAGTTTACTCTGAAACAGGATTTTAAAAGTAAAAGATAAATTAACTAAAGAGTTTCACTTTTTAAACTGTCTTTATCATCGTTACTGGTCTTGACATTTGGACAGTTAGCATGGAGAGCATAATGTAGATGCTCACCTTCAATCTCCACTCTCTTTTAATCGTCACACCTTACCGACACTGTTTTTTTTGTTTTTTTTTGCATGTTTCCCTCTATTTAAACCAGCTGTTTTTCTTGTGCCCTCAGAGCAGACCAGGCTCTCACGACGTTGGCCATGAGGAAGTTCTGCGAAGACAAAGTCTCTTCCTCCCTGCAGCCCTCTCAGAGCAGGTCTGACATTCACCGTTCGCCGCAGATTACGTCGCCTTCCTAATCACATTCTCGCTCTCGCCTCACGTCGTTTCCTCTCTTTAACAGGTACATCTACTATTTCAGCAGCTTGCTGTCGGGTTCCATCAAAATGAACAGCAGTCCTCTGTTCCTTCATCAGATCCTTGTTCCCTCATTACCAAACTTCCAGTCAGGAGGAGGTCAGCTTCTGCTCTGCGGTGGTTTTGTAGTGATTATAAGGATGGAACAATAAATAAACGGTGTTTTTAAGTTTTACATGTAAAACAAAGTGAAGCCTTACCCAGCAATTTTTTTTTTTTTCCCCCACAACTTTTCTTGCAGGTTTTTATCCTTTTCTGAAAATCTACCAGTCCTTACAGCTGGCTTACACCTCCGGTGTCTAGTAAGTATTTTTGATGAATATGTTTTCCGTCCCTCAGTCCCCTTGACAGGTGCTCACTCTGCATGTTACCGTCTGTGTTTAAGTGTAGCCTGGTCGGTGCTTACATTAAAGAAAGTAGTGGTTACCTGTGTTTTATCCCACTGAAACATGTTGTTTTATGTATGTTTTAACCAAATGTACCTTTTTTTTTTATCTTTTCACATGCTCACAGTGATCCTCAGAGCTCTAGAGCAAGAAAACTGTGTATGACCATGGAGCCAGCTCTACTATTAAAGGGTGACATTATGGTAAGTTTGTCATTTTTTTTACTGATCCCAAAACTTTAGTTTGATTTAAATCCCATTTGTAATCACATGTAGGTACGATGCTTTACAAAAAGTAGGAGTACCTCGTGAGCTTTCCCATATTTTGTAATGTTACAGAGGCAAGCTTCAGTTTGTCCCATTTGGGATTTTATGAGGCAGAACAACACAAATTAGTGCATGTTAGTGAAGTGGAAAGAAAGTTATAGATTGTTTTCAAACGCTTCAACAATTAAAAATGTGAAAACGTGTTTTGTATTACATTTATATTCGACCACCATTTACTCTCTGAGCTCTAAATAAAATTATGTTTGATCTAAGAAAAGTAATTGGATTACTAAACAGAGTTCGTCTAAGAAGTTGATCTGGTCGGATGAGACCAAGATGTTACTTTTTGGCCTTCCTTCTCAACACTATGTGTGGTGATCGGTAATACCGCAAATAACAATGCACATCCCTGAACACACCCCATCCATGCACAGTGGGTGGTAGACACGCAGTGCTAGATGTGACCTGAACACAGGACACATCTAGAATCCTGCAGCATGTCTCACATTACAGCAGCAGGCCCTGAGCCGCCGTAAACGATAAGAATACCTAACTTATACTCACATAGTTTAAATTTGAGATGTTCCGCCTGAAACGATCCTCAATGTCTGCTCCCCTGCCTTGTTAGGTGAAGTGCTACCACCGACGGAGCCGAGCGGCTGAGAGGGAGGTCGTGTTCAGAGTCCAGTTCCACACCTGCACAGTTCACGGAGCACAGCTGTGGTTTGGAAAGACGGAACTAGACCTGGCCTGCACCGGTACAAGACGTGCATCCCCAGAGTGTGCTAAGAATATTCAGCGTCTCTGCAATGCTAAAATGTTTTGATACATGTTACGAATGAACAACTAGCAGTCCTGTTGTGCATTTGTGTTGCTGACTTGACGACATGAATCGAGAGCCACTTTCTCCTCTGACCATTGTAGTGTCAGAGTGTGCCCTAAAGCAAATAGCAAACAATGACGTCGGCTTAGATCAGTGTTTTTCAACCACTGTTCCGCGGCACACTAGTG
>NW_015113154.1:147885-206299 GCF_001443285.1 Poecilia latipinna | reverse complement strand
CACTAGTGTGCCGCGGAACAGTGGTTGAAAAACACTGGCTTAGATGACAAGAGATGGTCACACATGGATCCTCTTAGTTGCAGTGTCACAGTAGTCCCTCAGTGCAAAATGCTGACACATGTATGTAGTATGATTTATAGAACAATATTGCCCACAGTGAGACTTCAATTTCAAAAGGAAAGCTTTGTTTCAGATGACAGCCGTCTCTGATGTGTTCTGCTCTATTTATTAAAACCATTCTCATTCTTTCTGCTCTTCCTGTTTTCTATTCTAAAAAGAGTAAAAGCAGCATTTATTTATTTATTAAGTTTGGTTTTTCTGCTTCACAGATCTCACCCTCCGGTCGACATTTTTTTCTCACTCTCTGCGGTTATGCTCTGGATATTTTAGTCTCCGTCTTTGTTCCCATCTTTCTGCAGATGACAGATTCCCTCCAGACGCTACAGTGGAGTTCATCTTCGCAAACAGTCCAGAAAAACTCAAAGGTATTTTCATCTTTCTGTCTGTCACTGCACATATTTGTATATTAAATTGTGGTTTGTGTTTCACTTTGTTTCAATAAATATGCTTTAAAAGGTCGAGAATACCGCAAGAACGACTCTTCTGTTAAAGTAGACTACAAAACCTCAGACCCAGTGGTCAGATGGGATTCCTATGAAAACTTAAATCTTCACCATGAAGACAGCACGGAAAGTGAGAAACATTCAAACTGGAACAGACTCAAAACTTGATGTTAAAATCAGAGGTAACATTGGTTTTGTTTGTCTTCACCATTCTATCAGATATCGCTCACACAAGAGGCCCTCTAGATGGCAGCTTGTATGCACAAGTGAGGAAGCGACGCGGACCAGGTGCAACTTCCTCAGCTGCTTCGCCAAATGGATGCCTTACTAGCAGCCCAACTGTGAAACCCCAGACCCAGTCTGCCTCCAGACCACAACCATTCGCATTCAATTGTAGTCCCAGAGGCTCTGCAGTCTCTTCAGATCGACTGAGTGAAACATCTCTGTCGATTGACTGTTCTGAGAGAGAAGACCCTGACTGCCCACTGAGGAAAGAAGATGTGGAAGATAAGGCAAAGGAGAAGAGGAGACAGAGAGAGAGGGATAGAGAAACAGCAATTTTGGATGATGGAGATCCTTCAAGTCCGGGGGTTATGAGACAAGAGCACTCCTGCTGTGGTCAAGCAGCTGCAAGATGTAGCGACGCAGGATGGGAAAAGGACAGAGATCTCTGTCTTCCCGGTGGTCGATTTGTTGGACATTGCAACAGCATTAAGAAGCATCCAAAAAGCCAAACACTGCCAGCCCTACCCTCCAAATCTATGTCTCCTCCTCCCCATTCAGCCATTATGGAGCTCTGCCATCGCCATAGCGCTCACCCTGTAACTGAGTTAACATGGGAGCGTCCAATCCATCCTCCATCCCTGCCCTGCCTCAACAGGTCTTGCTACCCTTACCTAACCCCAGAACATGCCCTCACTCACAGTCACACTTTGCCTGCTTCAAACAGATGCTACCTCGGAGAGGAATGTCACCTCTTACACTATCCCGACCACGGATCAGGCCCTCACCCCTCCCTCCAACCGCAGCCTGGAAACCCTTACAGAGAGGTTTCCGTCAGTTCGCCCAAATCTTCCTCCTACTGCCACTGTCAGGACTGCTCCAGCAGGCGAGAACATCCGTCATCCTCAGCTAACATGTTCCAACAACTGCATTCAGACCAAGCTGAAAACACACACTGGCCAAAAGGAGCTGGGGTACAGCGGTCGAGAGAGGCACCTCTACTTTGGGAAACAGAAAAGTCATGGGAGCTGACAGGAAAAGCAGAACTCTGGCAATGCAAGTCACCGCTGCCGGCATTTCATCTCTACCACCCTACTTTGGAGCAGGTCTCAAACCTAGAGCAGCCTAGATTTGCTATTGCACAGGATCAAAACTACCCCATTCCTCAGTCTTTGATGGATGTAAGGGATGGAGCCAGCAGTGGGTACCACACGCCTCTACAGCCCCGACACTCATGCCCCTGTGCTCCCTATCAGTCTTCTCCATCTGAAAGCCGTGAAAGCCGGGGTTATGCCTCAGGATATCACTCTGGATCAGCATCACCTATGCCAGCAAATAGCCCGTCTCCAGGAAGGGGAAGGCTGCCTGACATCCCTCTGGGATCCAGAGAGCAGTCACACACTGAGCAGCACAAAGGTGAATATTTAATTGTTAGGAGTTTAATATCTTGCTATTGAATTTAGCCTGTGTTGTTGGTTCTAGTAGTGTTTTCTACATTTCCTTTGTTTCACAACTTTAAAATCTCTCCTGTCAAAGTGGAAAAAGCCAGGACTGTTGCAGAAGAAGATATACCCCAAGACTCAGAGAGTAAATCTGATGTTCGCTGTCAGTCAAGCACCCCTGGAGGCGACTCTGATCATGACTACACAGTTATTGGCAGCAGCAGCCCAACTCACACAGAAGACAGGTTGGTAAACCTTTTTGTTTAGATATTTTCTGACACTGGTCCACGTCTTAAGATATGCATAAATGCTCAATTTGTCCCATATTTTGCTTTTTTTTAATTATTATTAGTGTGAACGCTGATAGCTCCAATCAAAGCCTAGAGGTTGGGACCCATTTGGAGTCTGACACAAATACAAGCAAACCTGTCACACCACTATCAAACGAACAAACCCAGAGTTCAACAGTAACTGCAAATCCTACAAAAACCTCAACAGAGCCATTTCTGAAAGGCGATAATGAGCTTGCAGTTGCTGAGGTCAAAGAAAGTTCAGATGAAAAGACCAAATCAAACATTTCAAACTATGCCACTGTCATCATCCCTCCAGTCCAAGTCCAACTCAATGGGACTGCCCTTCCAATAAATCTTTCATCTGATTGCAGTAAAAGCTTGAACATGAATCCCTCTAATAATCTAAGTTCTAGTCTTTCCTCTCCTACCTCTTACTCTCCCATCGGCTCAACAGATAAACAATCTCCTCAGCGCTTCAGCTCTGCTAATGACAAAGCAGGACGAAGACTTATCCCAGACCAAGACATCTCAGCAGACACTAAGCCCCCTTCACCTGTGCCAGATGGATACCATACACCCACCTTCCCCTTAGCCTCGTACTATTACTCATTGCTAAATGTTCCTCATGTGCCATACACTGGGTACACTGCCGTAACAATCCCCGCCATCCAGCCACCACTTCCCGAGAAAAAACGATTTTCCTCTACAGCAGTGTCCCCCAACGGACACATTGCTTTACTCCACACTTCCTCGTGTCCTTCGCCAGTGCACCATGTTACTTTTTCCCCTGCTGCGGGAGATCAAAGAAGGGAATCTGCACAACACAGCTACGCAGAAGAGGCAGAGACAAGGGTCAATTCTAAGTTTGTCCAGGACAGCTCCAAATATTGGTACAAACCAGGCATCTCCAGAGACCAAGGTAAGGGTCACAACGATCTGAGAAAGCACCATCCATGTTTTGATTTATTATTTTCAAAGAACCTGTAAATAGCGTGGTAAGGAAAAAGCTTTCCAGGTCACTGATTTGTCTTTTCTACGACAGCCATAGCTGTGTTGAAGGACAAGGAGCCGGGGGCTTTCCTCATCAGAGACAGTAACTCATTCCAGGGGGCTTATGGCCTCGCTCTTAAGGTGGCCACTCCTCCTCCCAATGCCAACGTCACTGGAAACAAGGGTACTCTTTCCACACTTTCTTTGCATATTAGGTGTTTATGTATTTCTTTAATTTACGTAATTACACATAAAGTCTATGGGTCTGTCTGTGCTGAAAACGTCATCTACCCAAAGAACAACATCCTGATTATAAGCAGCTGGTTTGAGCCTTTGTAGGGCGGCTGGACTCAGATGGGCAGAAGACGAGGGACGGATGACTAGACTAAAACTAACAAGAGAGTGAGAGATAAGAGGGCTGCACGTTCTTTTTGACATGTAATTTATTTATGGTTACATCATGCTGCATGACCTGTTTTTGTCAGTCCATTTCTTCTTGTCCCTTACAATAGAGTATATCAGACAGGTCTGAAGTTGATCCAGCTGGTGAACACCACACGCACTCCTTGACAGCATGACAGTCCCTCTTATTTTTTTCCTCCTCTTCTCCTGTTTCGCAGGGGACCCTGTGGAACAGCTGGTAAGACACTTCCTCATCGAGACAGGGCCACGGGGAGTGAAGATCAAGGGCTGTCAGAATGAGTCCTACTTCGGTCAGTTATTTTGTAGAGCTAACTGTATCATGCTTAACATATTCCGTTTTTTATGAGACATAAAGCTGATTAGTTAAACCTGTAAGCCTTTAGGTGTTGTTATTTAATTGGTGCCCCATTGAGCTGCCTGTATTCACTGTTTTAGTCTCTTCAAATCTTTCACTGCTGTGAACGCTGCTTGTTTCTTTTGTTCTTCTCCCTTTGTCTCAGGAAGCCTATCTGCTCTAGTGTACCAACATTCAATAACTCCCATCTCTCTGCCATGTGCCCTCCGCATCCCAGACAAAGGTAGTATTTTCGAGCTCAAATCTAGGTATATTTTACAAATCTGCTATAAATGACACGACAATTTATTTTTGGGTAAAGCAGCTAAAGTCTACCATATTTCAGATTTGGTTGGGGAGCTTCAGGAGATGCAAAGTGCAACAAATACTAGTACTGCTGCTGACCTCCTTAAACAAGGAGCAGGTAAAGTATAGACTTATTCATTGCATGTTGCAGTTTGAGCTTTTTTTTTTTTTTTTTTTTTTTTGAACACCTAAAACTGCTTGAGATGTATGTTTGACCTCACGTACATCATTTGCATTTTTACACTGATTTAGCATGCAACGTGCTCTACCTGAATTCGGTGGAAACAGAGTCTTTAACGGGCCCAGAGGCTGTTTCCAAGGCGATCAAGTGTACGAAGGCTCTAAGTCCACGCCCAGTTCCAACAGTGGTCCACTTCAAAGTGTCTTCACAAGGGATCACCCTGACTGACAGTAAAAGAAGGTACATTTTGCATAGTGAACATTTTTCGCACGGTTACACACACACACAGATCAGTTTGATTAAAAAACAGCGAACAAATGTAAGACATGTGTCATGACAAGCTGTCCTAATAAAACGTTTTTGCCTCGGAGATTGATGCTACAGTCAAATTCTTTGAATTCTGATGAAGACATCCCTAGCAAACGTACATAATCCTCATGCAAATGTCAAAAAGAGACTTGTCATGTTTTCTTTTTTGTCTGTGCAGAGTGTTCTTTAGGCGGCATTACCCAATCAGCAGTGTCACTTTCAGCAGTCTGGACCCACAAAATCAGAGGTTTGAACAAGCAAACACACACTGCCACTGCATTTTGTGAAAACAAAAAAAGGTATCGGACCGGATCTCTACATGCAGTTGTTTACGTCTGCTGTCTTTAATGAATGTCATAACAAAAGTGCCCTTGCTGCTGCTGATGTAAAAGATGCCTTTTGTGTACTTTAAATTTTACTAAAAAAATGTTTAGCATAAGTTCTACGTTCGAGCGGCTTCTCTGTGGTTTCACTATGACATGTATGTATGTAAACTCTAATTTCTAACAAGTGTTTTTAGAAGCTGACTCCTTTTTTTGTGTGTGTTTTTCATGTATCTGGATGTTTTGTCTGTGTCCCTGTGTGTCCTTGCTTCAGGTGGACTAATTCTGATAGCACATCAAGCAAGTAAGTGCTTGTGTTGTGTTTTTTTTTTCTTTTATATCTTTACTGTGTTTCAGGCACAGCATATGGCGTACAACTAAATACAAAAATCACATCAAAGAAAACCCATTTACCACATATATTTATTTACCTAAACATAGACTTTTAAAGCTATACAGAAAGAGGTTCATGAATGTGGACAATGTGGTAGAAAAGCAAGTTTCACTTTTAAAAGGCAAAATGATATAAATGCAGATGTTTTCTGAATGTAATGCAAGACAGAGAAGTGTAAGTGATTTAAAGAAAGGACTTTGTAGAAAATCATAGAAAAATACAAACTTTCACACCAAAAATTTTTTTGACTACCTGGAAATAATTAATCTTTAAACACAGTTATCACACAGAAAAAAAAGCATGTAATTGAATATAATATTGTAATTGCATTGACAGCTGTTTAACCCTTATCAGATATAAGATGCATTTTATTTCTAACACAATCTGATATAACTTATCTGATATTAATTTCTAAATGTATGGGACAAAAGGGTCGCTTCTGTAATACACGCCATCAGTTTTTGGAAACGGATATAAGACATTTAGATCTGAATTAGCTAACTTTGGAAAATCAGCAGCAAACCCCTTCAATAAAACTCCAAAAAATAAGGCAAGACATTTGTGTGAGATGAAAATGAATAGGATAAAATAGCTGCAGTTAGAGTAAAATATACTTTGACAGATATCTCTTTTGATCTTTTATATACATACATATTTGTGAAAGAACCATATTGAGGAATGCCTTGCTTTGGAGAGAAATGCAACCTAAAGCCAAAGTTCTGTTTTAATCATTTTTCCTTATTTTCTACATGTATCTCTTTGGTACTTTTATATGACTGACAGTATGATCCTTATTTTCATATGGGATGTGTATGTTAAAAAGTAATATATTTTAGGTATTTGACGTGTTAAAAAGAATGAAGGGATGATGTATGTCATATTTGACCAGAATATTAAACCAAGATCCTAAATTCAAATAGAGATGTGTGTTTAATCATTCTTGTGTAGCATTTTACTACTTTTCAATTATCCGCTATCATGTTTTACCCTTCTATACTCCGTAATGGGAAATTTTTCACAGTCCAACCTTTCACATTAATGGTTGGCTGGTTGCACTCACCCAGTTACATTTACTTGAGTAACTTTTGGGGGGAAAATACTCTTCGGAATCGTTTTACTTCACATGCTTCTTGTTTTCACCAGAGGAATATTATTATGATCTATCACTGCTCTTACTTGAGTAAAATTTCAGGATAATTTGTACTTTTTCCCTGTTTTCACATTAGACCTACATACAGTAAGTATTGGTTTCACAAATTTTATGTTGAAGAAATATAAACCTTTTTGAAAAAGTGTTTCTTCAACCTCAATGCTATTTATTTGCATTGAATGAGAATAGCTGTTATTTGTAATTTCTTTTTCATTATATTCTTTAAAATACCAGAATTTCCGCATCGCATTATATTTTTGTCTGATGACATCATTTCTAAATATTAAATCAATTATTCAGTACTTGAATTGCCTTTTTACCTGACTTTTTATATTCTCGTGTGCTTACTCCGAAGGCTACTTTTTAGCTTTACTTCAGTAAACAATAAGTTGAAGTAGTGGTCTAATTAAATGAGTACAATACTGGGTTGCTTTACCCACCTTTGTAGGTCGGACACTCTCTTTCCGAATGGGGATAAAAAGACGAGGTCCCACCGAGATTTGAACTCGGATCGCTGGATTCAAAGTCCAGAGTGCTAACCATTACACCATGGGACCAACTGCGTGCAGTCCCACTGCATATTGTGACATAAACCTCTAGAGGTGACGATGAGGTTTTTGTTACACGTCTTTCCGCAGATAACCGAACATTGCATTTATTGACGCTTTGGAAGCTCTTTTTTTTTTGTTTTTTTTAAATTATCTGTTAGCTAACTTATGCTAGCTTGGCGAGCGCCTCGCCTAAAAATTGCTATCATGTGAAAACGGCTTCCGCCGGCGGTGTGTGACGTCCAAATGTCTGCAGCACGCATTCAAACAGAGGTTTAGGTCTTTGTATTGATTACTGTATACATAATAATGCAATACCAAGGCTATACTAAAGAGACGCGTTAAATAATTATCAGCAAAGTCCTTCAGTTACCTTTGATTTTCATTATCTGTACTGGTTTCTGTTCAATTTACCAGAATAAAAGCGAGGCTTTCAAAATAAAAGTATGACTTATGTGACGTATCAGTGGTGCTCGTATTCAGTCTTTGAACGCCTTCAAATTGTATCACGTTAAAACCAAAAACTTCAATGTGTTTTATGTGATAATTGCGAAGTGGAAGGAGAAGGACAAACTGTTTTCAACAGTTTTTCGTGTTTTTTTGTTTGTTTGTTTTTTTAGGGGTTTTTTATATTTTTTTTTTAAAGGAAAGTCTCGATAATAAAAACTCTATCCCAAACTTGAGGCATTTTACAGATCATGCTGATGCCCATGGCCAGTCTGGTAGAGGAGCAGATTTCAACAGGACAAATATTAGATATGCACTAGTGTGTCAACAACAGTGTCAAAAAGAAAGCCATTATTGACAGATACTAAGTGTATTGTTTTATTGCTGTCACTTTTAGACCAACTAGATTTTTCTGAAAGTCTGATCCCCCTATTTTGTGATAATGAATCATACTATCATGCTGTTTAAAATTTCCGCACATTCATCTTGTCAAAAGTCCAGACTGTTTTAGAGCAATGCACAACATCCACAGTTCTCAGTTCTTTAGATGTGTCTAGGCCCAACAGTTTCATGCATTTCATTTTTACAAATATGAAACGCAATGATTGCAAATAGACTGTTGCAGACCGTGTCTGAACCTGGATGATACTTCGTAAAGGCCTCTACATTCTCCACAAGAACAGAGAAATTCATTCACCTCTCACTCCCAGGTGAAAATACAAATTGACGTCACACACCATTGTTGCAGCTTGTTGTTGAGACTGTGTCTGGGCTGAACCTTTTCTTTTGAGGTGTCAGACAACTATAATGTACGAGTAATGGAGAAGACAGAACGTACGAGGACTTCCAAAAGTTCTGTACTAGAGTTGATGTGAAGTACAAAACGTCCTTGCCAGAAGCAACTTTGTTCTTGTTTTGGCACCACAGGTAAAAGAACAAACTTCCCTGTTTGTGCCAAACATGTATTGATGTTATGCTTCTTAATCTTCAGTTGCTTGGAAACAACAAATTATTTGTACTTGCTAGAATTTTTTTTTTTTTTACTGATAGGTAGCCATGAGTTTAAAAAGTCATAAAATTTTATGATGCAGTTTTTTTTCGCAGGGAGCAGCAGTTGTGTGTTTATATCTTCCATGCATACATCCACTAGAGGGAGCTGTAAACACTACAGTAGAATGTGTTGTAAGCAGTAACGTTTCCATTTTGCAGAAACAGAAAAGTCCTCTGGAGGGATTTCTCTGTCTGCGACTTTCTCATCGCATTAATAATCTAGATAATTATATATATGGTAACTATTCATATACTCCCTCCTCCCCCCAAGGTCTAATAACTAAATTTGTCTTAGTGACGTTATGAGAAAATTAAGGCAACTAACCTTTGGTCTTCCAGGTTTAGCCCAAAAGAATCCCTTTAATGCTAAAGTATGAGAGGAACTTGAACAATCTTTAAGGCTTTTGTCACAAGTGCCTGGATAGATTTTTAGTGGTTTTGAAGGCAAGAAAAAGAAATCCATTGGCGCAAACCTCCTGACCTCTTAGTGCTTTAGGCTATGTGACACACAAAAAAACAACTACAGTACTACAATATTTGTGTAGGCAGGAAAATGCAGGAGTGGGAGCTACCACTACCGTCCTGAAACTTCTGGAAATTCTACCCTGTAATGTTTTCCAAAGCACTACGGACTGCCAAGCTTGTGGCTGGGATGTGTTGAGAGCCGCGTGAGTGTCTTTCTTGGAAAATGTCCCCCACGCGTTAGCTGTTTACTCCCTTTGAGGACCCATGCTGTTTACATCGCCTGCTGTATGGATTCGCCAAGCAGGGTTCTGCATCTTGCTCATCACACGTTGTGACGCAGCTGCTGCAGCCCGAGGTTCCACACATGTGGCGGATTGTGGGCATGTTTATAGCCACAGTGAGCCTCCGTGTTTACATCACCGAGTAATATTGATCTGAGGGGACTTAAAACTGCTGACTCTCTCCACTTCCATCAGATCGATCAGTGTGTTTCCTCTTCGACCTTGTTATTTCCTGTATCCCACTGTCATCCTCTTTTGCTTCATCCTGTCATCAGAGATGTTTTGCGCAGGCTTGAAACTGTTTTTCTTTGTTGTTTTTTTTACATGCATTTGTGAAAATGCTTAAGAAAATTTTATCTCCAGCAGGTCATTCATTTGGTAACATTCTCTAACAGGCTCTGAGGCTCTGAGTAAAGGCATCTGAATGCACATGCATCGCACACTTTTCAGATTTTATCCATATAGATATATTGAGAACCATGTGTCCTCGTCTCCTTTACAATTCCACTCTACTTTTTTATTAATGGGTTACATGAAAAGTATGTGGTAGTTTAGGTGTAACAGGACAAGATGTAGACAAGTTCAAAGGGTTATTGGGCACTGTTGCAATGCACTGCATGCTCTGATTTCCTGTCTTCCTAGTATCCCGATTGCTGCAGAGGCATTTTCAGACTAATCAAACTGGCTTTGTGCTGCACAGCGGACTGAGGTGAGATCAGTAAGAACCGACACATGCTTTAGTTTGAAGTGAAATGTTGGATAACGAGAGAGCGGAAAGTGCTCATCTTCACCAGCAGCGACCTGCTTGTCAACAAGTCAAGCGCTGAGCTGCAGATAGTGGTGCTAAGATGGTCCCTGATGGTGAAGGGGATTTGTCAATGCTTGGTTGTTGGCCTACAACATTCTCAGCTGGACAGTAGTTGCTCCTTTTGCCAAAGACAGATAGAAAGAGGCATAGAGAGAGAGATGCCTCACTGAGCTAAGATGATAGCGATTTAACACTCAATACAAAGTGCAGATCACTCAGGGGAAGTGAGTCTGTGTGGGTCTTGGCCAGTGGCCTGAGGCATCTCATGATGACAGATATAAGTAGAACAGGGTGGCAGTCCCTCACGCAGGATATCCTGAGTTTCATAGGCATACCATACATTCATGTTACGTCACCAGACAGAAAAGGCAAAAAGTCCATTAAGAGGTTTCCCAGCCAATCATCACATTCCCTCCAAGTCTCAACAAAGATGCCTTTGGGTGCGTTCAGAATCGGATGCTCTTTGAAGCACTGAATCCTGAAGAAAGACTTGAAATCGTTTTTTTTTTTTTTTTTTTAAAGCAGATACATGTGACATGCAGCTGTACTAACTGAGGTGGCTAATTGTCTTCAGACCACCACAAAGCTGCCTGTCCATCTCAGGTTTTATTACCTTCCTGCTTAGCTGGAACAACACTTTTTTCACAGCATTATCCAGAACAAAAGAGCCCTTGTCCTTGTTCAGATTTTGAAAACATTACAAATCACAAACAATAATTGAAACTTTAGAGTTTCATGTGGCAGACTAACACAAAGGAGAGCTTAGTTAGAAAGTGGCTTCTTGCCACTTTTCCATTAAGGCTGGATTTAAGGTGCACATGACTAGATTTTACCTCCTGAACTGTGATTATTTGCAGCTCCTCCAGAGTTGCTATGGACCTATTTTCTGCTCCTTTAAAAAGAATAACGCTTATATGGCATGTCCTCCTGGTCTTGTACTTGTGGCACTCTCCTCATTTTTCAGATGCTTGGATAGTTCAGTAATATGTTGAAAACTTGGGATATTGCTTTTGTAACCTTATATGGCTTTTAGCTTCTATTTAGTTTTCTCTGTTTGTGTTGTTATTTGTTCACTAATCTTCTCTGGGAAATCTAGTTTACGTCCTGCACATTTTCCATTCACTTTAAAATTATGCATCACTTTGCATCACTGGAGTTTGTGGTTGTAATTTGAGAAAATGTGGAGAGGAGTGAATATTTTAGCAAGGCGATTTTTCTTACGGTAACGTCTTATTTGTTTTGCTCGTACGTTTATATCTGAAATTCTTTAGTTTGTATTGTATAAGTATGGTACTTTAAATACAAATCTTCTAATGGGTAGTTTTAACATGAAAACCGACATATTTTAGTTGATGTTTGTGCATCATGTACTGTTGTTTTACACCACAGTAAAAACATGCAGTTAAATCCGCCTGTCAGTAGATTGTGTTTTCACTGGGAGCTTCGTTACTCTGTCAGTTATTTATGTCTTTGCGCCATTGCCACAAATACTGACTCCCATACTTTTAGTGGGTCAGTCGTTTCTGATTTATGATTTCCACTCTCTTGGTTTCCAAAGAGCAGGCCAGCACACTGTGAAAGACTGGAGCATCTGAGGACACAAAATGGCTGGGCCAGGATGCATGTCTGACATGCGTGCTGTGGAGCCAAAATAATCCCTCCCCCCCGCCCCCCTTCCCGTCCACTCCCCCTTTTAGGAGAACGGCTTGATCCAGAGTTGGTGCCAGACTTGGACAAAGGCCAAGCCACAGGACAAGAATCGACTCCCCACAAACATGAGCATTACACTCACACAGTTCGCTATGAGCTTTTTGCACATGAATGAACAGTTAAAAAAAAAAAAAAAAAAGAATTTTGAGACATGTTGAAGGTGCTGGCAGCCTCAGAACATGCTACGTTTGAGGCGCAGATAGAATGTAAAGCTGGCGTAAACAAGTCTGTAGCTGACAGTGAACTTTGCACATGTGTCCTTGGGGTTTATGGTGTGAGGCTAATTGTTGAGTAGTCTGTGCTCTTTGTCCAAACCAGCGGGTACAAAACGCATAACTGTCTAATGTGGAATAGACTAGAATAGTGAGGGAATGTTAGTTGTAAAAATTCTTGCCATTTTGGAGGAAAAGCTCTGCTAGAAAGGGATTTGGAGAGCAAAAAAACAGAAGAGCTGATTTGCGCTGTGGCTCTTGAAGCTCTCTGCAAAGACAAATAGAGAGATGCTGCACATTTCATGAGTTAAGGTAGCTTGTCTGTGAGTTTTAATGCAGTTTATTGTCAGTTAATTGACTGCAACTCGTGTTTTATTGCATCCAAACTCCCTCAGGTGCTAAATTTGTAATTTGTATAAGAGTATGCAGCATTGAAAAAATTGTTTGTATAAAATTGTATTTTTCTTTCAAAACACAAAACGGTAAAGACATACAGTACGTCTCAACGTTGCGTCCGTATTCTATTCAGCTCTTGTTTTTGTGCTCTTTTGGGCGTGCACAGTTTAGACTGGCCTCCCTCACATGTCCCCCTCCCCTCCTTATCTGGGGTCTTTATGGTGTTTACACTTTAGATGCACATCTGACCTTCACCTTCTCAGGCCCCCTTCACTGACCTTACTGCCACACACATGGAAGCCCTGTCATATTGTAAAATGGGGGGAGAAAATGTTGCAGAGACCCATAGTTGGTGAAGCTGGCTTTGCTTTTTACACCACCTCCACTCCTAGTTCAGGTAAACAAAATGCTGCATTTTAGGTAATGCATACTGTGTTGTAAAATGCATGCATATTTGTAGGTGTGCAGAGGGAAATAGAGTGGATTTTCTTTAATTAAAAAAAATAATCTCAATTTAGTATGTATACTTAGAAACTTCATACTCATAAAGCATCTATGTTGTTGTTTCTTTACATGAAACAACAACATAGATTTGGGAATTATGCCAAGAAAAAAAAAATAACACAGTTAAGGGATGTTTCAACTTTCAGTTTTGTCATGCTCATTAATACAGTGGTAATTTATTCATGGCGAGTGAACAGGTCACACTGTGGATGGGTCATTCATGAATCGGAAGGAGCTTTGGCCAAGCTTGCTCAAAAGCCACACCCCATTTACACCCACGCCAAGCAGCCAGCACTTAAGGTAATTAATCTTTATGCTTTTGGCTTCTGCTGAAATCCCTTTCTGCCTGCAATAAAAAAGATCTGAAGTAGCTGAAAAGAAAAAAAAAAAATACACACAAACCAAATGACCAAAACCTGCAACAGACACAATATATCAGTATGCTCCGGGTTTCATGAGAAATAAAGTTCTCTCTCAAAAATAATAGTGCACACACCTCCAAATTGTACACATACAGCTGGATGTTGAAGGACTGACGGATGATGTGTTTTTTTTTCAAGCAGGAGTCTAAGTTCTAGGTTGTCTTGCTGTCAGAGAAAACCTGGCATGGTACTCAGTGTTGAGGAAAGAGGATGACAAAAAGAAGGAGGAAGAAAAGGAAAAGCACAAGCTGTGCTGTGCTTGAAAGGGTTTATGATGCAACTACATAGTACTTGCTTTATTGTGACCCATTAAAACCAATCTGAGACTTTAGGACCTTGGTGTGATCAATGCAGATTTGGGATTTTTGTTGCATTATTCACTCTGAGTGCGCTCACTAAGATATGAGCTCAGAGCATAGCACCGGGTTAAAATTATTATGAATGCTCCGTGGTGAGCAGTTCTCTGTATAGAAAACCAACTAATATGCATTCCCTCACACTCCAGATGAATTGAAGAAACTGGTATTTGTGTTTTCTCTTCACCAGAAAGACTGAAACGAGTGGTGAAGATGTAGAAACCTCTCTTATAAACTGGCGAAATCCCCTGATGGTATAACTACTATGATAACACTGTGGTTGACTGCGGTTGAAAAGGACACTATTTCGAAAGTCAAACAGGTCCTTCATGATAAAACTAGGTTTTCCTACTAATTTTCCATCTTTGTTAAAAGCTTTAATGGCAACCCATTTTAGGTGTTTTACTTTTAGTTTTACTTTCAGCTGTATTTCTTTTCAGTTTGTAACCAAAGAGCAAATGATTTGTGAACTTGCTTGGAGGGCCAGACCAGGGCATACTGGGAAAGTGGACTGATTTTAGGTTCTTTTGAGATCTCTATAAATTTCCAGACATATATGCTCTACAACCCTCTTCCTGAAGGCCTCAGACAGATGTTTAAATCTTAGCATAGTTAAACTCTCATGTTAGCAGTAAGGAGCACTTCAAACTAAATGTCTAAGATTCAGACAGGGGAACCCTTTTTTCAGAATTCAAATCCTTTGCTCTTCGTCTAATGTGCCCATTGTAATTTTAAGCATTCCTCTCTCAATGACTGAAAAACTGGAGAAAATGTATGTTCTTTAGCTTTGTTCTGTTGTTTATATCACTTGATTCATATTGCTTAAACCATGTGCCAAAATATGTTATAGACTGTATTCAAATATGTAAGAAAGAGTCCAGGCTGTCAGTTCTCTAATACCACTTAATTTTAAACAGTAAAAGTCACTAATTAATTTGCAAGCCATGTTTTTAGCTGTACTTCCGACACACACAAAGACCTAATAGTGCAACACTGGCACCCCCACTGAATCTTGATCGCTTCATTTGCACCATGATCAAGCGCCTATGCGCACACACACCCACCCACTCACACACACTTACAAGCTTACACCCTCATTTTAGCCATAGCATGTATACGAGATGCGAATAAAAGCGATGTGTAACCATACCCCATAGGGTGGCGAGAAAACGCTTTTGATATCATTTAAATCACAGCTATACAACCTTTTCTCATGCTAAGCAAATGCATAGCAGCATCGCCATGCGACTGAATCGCCTGGATCCAGCCTACCACCGTACTGCGGAGAAGACACACCTCTACAATATGCACGCCTCGCTGCACACATTTAAAACTGCCAAAAAAGAAAGAAAAACGTTTATAAAGCATTAGATAAAACTTGTGAACCTCGGCATCTCTGGTGCCTAAAGTTTCAACTGCGTGAGATCAGTTGCTGCTGCAATAGGGTTTTCTGAATTTCCAAAGCGGATGCAAATGGAAACAAAGACACTCCGCTCTGCTGCATCTGAACGCACACAGACTGATTGAAACTGCTGTTTATTTCGACCTACAAAGCAGCAGTGCCGCTGGCAGCGTGAGCACGGTAATCCGCGCTTTAGGTCTGTCACTGATTCAGAGATCAGCGGTGTACCCATGTTGCTTTAAACCTCACGCGGTCAAAGTTGTTTACCTCTTCGTTACCTCTGACGTAAAGACACACCCCTGTTTGACGGGGAGGCGCTTTATGTTACGAGCACCTGATCCGACCAATCAAATGGGAGCTTGACAACAAACCCCACCAACCAAAAAACAGGACGCACATCAAGCCGGGCTATGATTGGCTATCGTAGACGCCGAGGGGGGAAATCCCTTTTTCCCCAGTAGAGAGCGAAAGGAGGAGGGGCGGTGCATAACAAAAAGTAATGGCCATCTATTTGGGTCCAGTAGAAGGAGGATTAGCCTATTTCTTGTCGGACTGCTGCAGGTGCGCTCAAGTTTTCTGTGTGTTTGCCTGGTAGCTACCTGTTTGCTGTGTTTTTCGGTTGGGAGTTAGCGACTCGCGCTCAGAGAGCGGCTAATTATCCGGCCGAAGTCTCAGCCGCGTTGAGGGTTAAAGCAGGCAGCTAGCCACGCTAATGCTAGCTACTACAACCCACCCCGTGTGTGTTTGCGAGTGTATGTGTGCCAGCGTCTGGAAGGGCGTACTAGTTTGACGTATTCTGCCCGAAGTCTTTTCTACATTTCTTGAAGTATACCGTACGTAGCGTGGACGTGGTTTTTCCTTTTCGTAAGCGGCACAATATGAAGGGGGGCACGCATTGCAAAAGCACAAAGACGACGAACCACAACTAAAGAGGATTAAAAAGCTGCACGGTCTTCATGGGGAAAAGTTGAGCTGAGGTATGAAACTCGCAGGCACTGAAGGAATACTCAAGTCGTGGTTTGAATGATTGTGATTTTTCTCTTTACTCGCCCCCATAGCTTACGAGGAACATGTGTCCAAGAGTTTTTTTTTTTTTTTTTTAATCAGTGTGTTTACCTACGCAGTTGCCTGATAGCCGTAAGATCACTTCAGAGTGTGTATGTTACTGTTGAAAATAGTTCAGTGTTACATAAACGGAGCGACTGCAGGTCAGGTCCGAGGGTAAAAGCACACTCGGTGACTTGCAACATACCATTTTGCTTTTTACCAAACAGGATTAACAACCTGGGAAAACCGAAGAGAGGCTTCGAGACTTAGAAACAGCGCGAGGACATGCTAAAACCCCAGGTGAGACATGTTCTTTCTCCTTTTGCTTTCTTCAAGTCTTACTAAAATGGACATGCGGGATGTAACGCTGTGAGAACGTTTTAAGTGTGTGTATTCGACGTGTCTTAGTTATGCTGAATTTTTCATACCTTATCACGGCAAAGAAAACTAACTAGAATTAGATTATAAAACGAAACGGAAGGCATTTGATAACAAACGACGACGCACTTAAAAAAAACAACTCCAATGAGCTAAATAAGGTGAAGACGTTCGCCAATTGAAGCCTCGATTTCCTACCAATGCATTGCCATTTCTATCCTTTCGTATTTGTAAACGAGTCAATTTCGTACTTTTGTGCTTAATTCATTATATGTTACTAAATTTCCTGTTGTGGGAGCCAGATATTATGGTAATGATTGTTGTGGTATGTTCAACTCAACTCTAATGTGTTATTGAATTTTACTGTACATCATATGACAACTTACTGCTATTTTAATTTGTTTTGGTTCTGATCCCTGTGTTGGACAGTTGTCTTATGACAGATTATGACTTGAAGAAGCCCAAATAATTCTACATGACCTCCTGCTGGTTGGTTTTATTTATTGGGGTCTTATGAACACATTTTCTAACAATCAGCTTTGAGGTAAAAGCCTGCTTTCATTTTCAAATTTTAAAGCAAGTACAACTTGGTTAATTGTTACAAAATTGTCCCATGGTACAGAACTTAAATTCTGAGCCCTAAAGTCTGGTGTGTGAAGGCAAAATTAGTGAAGACATGAAATGGTTAAGGAACTAAATGAAAAGCAACCAAAAACGCACTATTAAGCTATAAAAAAGGCAACACTAGTTTGAAAGGTCATGGAAACACTAGAGTAGTTGGTATATTAGAAAAAGCTCCAAAAGAGTTGCATCTGAAAACAAGAAAGAGCAACATGGCTGTTGGTTCTTTTTGAGCTCTGCATGAGGATTCATTTGTTCATATTTACTTTGAAATGTCTGTTATATCTACTAAGTGCCACACAGGAAGCTGAAATTCTAGTCATATTTGCGCCACAATTTTAGCACCAAGGCTTTAGAGAAAAGCATAAATAGTTGAAAAAGTTCTGATACAGGTTTTAAATAAAAAATAACAAACTGTTGTAAAATGATATTAAACGCACCAAAAGTGCACTGAGACTATAGATGGAACATACTTTAAGAAAAGGAAAAATGGGGATTTTTTTTTTTGTGTGTGTGTGCAAAATTTCCCAAAACCTAATTATGTAGTGTCACTCCCTAAAGATAAAGGACAAAGCCATTATTGTCTTGTAATTTCCAGACTTAACTAAAGATTTACTAATCAAATCCATCTAAATAAGCTTATTTGTAGCTCGAATCAAAACAAACACTTCTGATTTGATTTTACATATTCTCTCTGTAAAGATATATATATATATATATATATATATANATATATATATATACCTTCTTTCTGGTGTCACTTTTTGTACCAATATATTGTATAAAATGATTTCCTTGCCTTTCTCACTGGCCTCTCTAGGGTTGATTGAGAAGAAAGTGACATTTAAGCCAGAGTCACAGACCAAACGTACTTTGCTGTTTGCAATCACTTTATCAGTCACGGAGAATCCTGCCACTGTTTATTATGATGAATAATCAATATCTGCTGCAAGCCTTTTGTTGTTTTTATTTGAGATACAGACAACTCCACAGTCCACTCTTAGCTGCTCTCCAGTTAGAAAGTAAATGTGAAAGGATTAAATATGACTAATGGCAGCAGGAGGATTTTCCTTTGCTCATTTCAAGCTGATTAGTTTGTTTTGTTGCATTTAAAGAAGGCAGTTCATCAACTGATCCCCTGATTTAGGGAATGTTTTCCCACTCCAAACTATTTAGCCACTGTTGGATAACTTGGTATGTTATGAACATATTATAAAATATTGTGACCTGAGTGTGACTTTTAAGTCACATAAATTAAGTGTGAACTTGAACTGCCTTGTTGCTGAAATGTGCTATGCAAATAAACTTGCCTTGACTCTTAAACAAATAGTTGGTTTAAACTAGGGTGACCATTAAAACTGAATTCAGCAGCAAGCGGTTGCTGGAGTACAGGTCATTTTCTTTTATCAGATTGAGATAAACTTTTACTGAGATGACTTAACTGGGGACCCTGTACTTTTGAATCAAGTTGTAGCAGATTGTTTACGTATCAGTGTGCCGCTGGAGATGGTACAACCTATAGAAACTCTTAAACACTCCTCCAACTGCCTACTTCTGGTTTTTTTTTTTTTTTTTTACTGTAGTCAGTTGCTTCATTCTACATGTGACCGTATAGAGAGTATGACGCTACTTAACTGTAAAGACCCTGTGTAATCTGCTTACGTGCATGTGTGTAGTTTTCCACATTTGTTCAGTTCCTTTGAAACTAACGACGTGTTAAGTTCTTCCTAATGTCTTCGTGTTTTCAATTACTTTCTGTGGTTAAATGCTTCTGGCTAGAATAAATTAAACAGGCCCCATATGTTTTCACAGAGGTTCAACTTATGCTGAAAATATTCTCAGAGAGCAAACAGGGCAGTGCATTTATGTTATGGAATTATTTCATTTCTTTTCAATTTTGTGTAATCAAACATGTGAAGTACAGATAAACCCACAACAATTTATTCCCCTGACAGGGTGGGTGATGACGAGAAGTAGAGATCATAATAAAAAGTAATTAAAAATGGATAAAACGTACTCCTTTTTTTCTTTTTATAAATGCCTTTCTTATTACCTAACAGAAACAAAAGTGTTGGATCAAAAACAAAGTAATTTCAAATCTAACTCTTGCAGGGGTGTAAATAATTTGTGTCCTAAATGTATAATTATATATAGTTTGTTTTTTTATGAATAGTATGTTCTGAATAAGAGTTGGTGTTTTATGGAGGGTTACATAACTTTTGGACTAAGTGCTTTTGCACCCACCTGCCACATGTCCACGTCTGTCTGTCGGGGTCTGTGTGCTGAACTCGGCGTGTTATAAAATGTGCGTTCTTTGTCATATTCGGCATTGACATAAAAGGGACTTTTTGGTGTGTGTGTTTGAGCGGGCCTCTCCCTGCCTTGTCTCTTTCCCCTCTCCAGAGTCCAGCAAGGGGCCCAGCACAAAGGGGGCAGCCTGCCGTTACTGCCTCCCCTCTCCCTTTGCTGGCCAGCAGTGGAGCCTGGGTGTTTGAACGTTGTGGGGGGTGGGGAGGGGGCTGCAGAGACCATAGGGCTGGACACGGGACATGATGACCCCCCCCCCCCTCCCCTCCTACCCTTTCCCCACCACTTCTTCCACCCCAGTTTAGCCCATCCTGTGTGGGGCACAGGTCACCTTGTCATGTGCTATTACTGCTGCTGTAACATGCTCCCTGTGATCGTAGGAAAAGAGCATAAGATAGAATCGTGGAGGCTGCAGGAGGGAGAATGAGAGGCAAGTGAGGAGACAGGACTGGACTAGTCTGCTCAGCCAGTTGTTTAGCTGCATTACTGACTTGTTTTGTGTACGTTGTTGTTCAATTCACATAGTCTCTTTTTGTCTGTTGTTCTCAGACAACAGTCCTTTGTGCATTTTTTTAAGGACATTAGTGCAGCGCAGAATCCTATCAAATGTACTTGTATCTGTTCCTCATATTGTTTGAAATGTATATATAATTTTCTTTTCTGTTTTTTTTTTTTTCCTGTTTCTATTATTGTGGTCTTATGTGTGGTACTGTGTGTGTGAATCGAAAGGCCATGCGTTTCCATTGTTGGCCAGTTCTCTCCATAACCTGGGCCGTTCCAGATCAGATGTGTTTCAGGTCTCTGCTGTACTCGTAGCGACCCAGTTTGAGGTATGCAGTAAAACACATCGCCTTATGTTTCTCCCTCTGATTCTCTTGTTTTCTTTTTTTCCCTCCATTTCCACATTTATGTTTTTCTCTGTTTTTTTTTTATGTGTGGTTTTTTTCCCTTTAAATGAGAAAATGTTTGACTGCACGCAACAATTTCAAAACAATTTGTGGGATTGCATCATGTGATGTAGATTAAAGATGCTTATTGGATTGTCATTTTGGGCCCCCTTCTTTCATTTCTTTCATTCAGTTGTCCATTTATTCCTCTCTGTTGCTATAGGTCTGGATGGGATCCTGAATTTGACTCTAACGTGTTGGGATGTGGTCTGTAGGCTCATTGCTGACATTCTTAGGATGTGATGCCAGAGTTTTTTTTTTAATTTTATTTCCCTCTTTCCCCTTGCTCTTCTGTGTTTTTTTACACTATGCTGATTTGTTCCCTCTGCTCACTTTTTGATATCCTTTTCTCTCTCTGTTCATGTTTCATTTTAGCGCATGGGCTGTAATTAGGTTTGTTTGATGGTGGGTGTGGATTCCCATAGGGTTTTTTAATCCTTTAGTATTGATTTTGATTGAAACTTATCTATCCTATTAGCAGCTCTGTCTTTTTTTGCAGCTTAAACATCCATGTTTCTTCTGTGTTCCACTTATGAAGATCCTAATTCTTTTGGCTCCAGTCTCTTGCCATGGTCTGCATTGGTACTAACGTGTACTTTAAAATCTTAGTTGTTACCATTATTGCAGCAGGAGATCACAGATTTGCTTTTTAGTAGCTGGAGAAGATGGTAATTTTCATGATTACAGCTTGCTTTATTTGAATAAATCTCTCTTGTGGTTTCTTAGGCTTTATATCACTTGTGGTTGCAAAACTATTTGTATCCTGTAAACTTTTTTGCATTTCTGTCAGTATACAAGAAGTAAATTCACTCTGATTTATTGGGATTTGATGCGATAGGCTGACAAAAACTAGGACACTGCACTGAAGGAAAATTTTGCATGGATTTAACAAGTTTTTTTTGTTGTTTTTTTTACAAAAAAAAAGTCTGAAAAGTGCCATGTTTATTCATATGTCTAGGGTTATTGCTCTCCTGAAAGGTTAGGTTTCTCACGAGGTTCTAAAGTATTTTGAAGCCTCGTAACATGTTTTTTTCATTAGATGCTTCCTATCAAATTTGACCACGTTCTGTTTCCTAACCGATGAACCAGAAACCCACAGCATGATTCTGCTACCACCACCTTTCACCATGGGGATTTGAAGTGATGTGTGGATTTCTTTAAGACACTTGGCCATAAATGTTAGTTTAATCTCTCACATTTCTAGTTGTAAATCTTAATCAGGCTTAATTCAGCAATGGCAGTCAAATACATTGCATTCTATTCAATAGAATTCATGAATCACATCAGGAAACCCCAAGTTCTCTGTTCAATATATTAAAGTTTATTGCTGTAATGTGGACAAAATGTGAAAAAGTTCAAGTGGTTTGAATACTTTTCACAAAGCTTTTTACAAAACACAGCAAAAAATGTCATATAATTAGTGGCAGAACAATTAGCTAATCTCACAGGACTCCAGATGGCGTGAGAAATTCACACTAAATGGAGTTACATGGGAGTGTGGTCACTTCCTGTGAGTGTGATGCAGATTTCGGTGGGACACCCCCTAAACACAATGGATTTCTATCATTGTGTCTAATACTCTTTTATTATTATTAAGCCTTTATGTTGTGCAACACTATACACTCTAGCGTTGAGCAGAATGTGTTGGAGTGCCATTTCTTCAGCTTAGACCTGTGAGGCTTTATTATAAGCGTTTGCGTAATTTCAGATGTGACGGCATGAAATAAAATGAGGAAAAGATGAGTCAGCATGCAAAGCTGCACTTGTTCTTCCAGAGTTAATCGGTTGGGGTAGCAGAAGAGGAAACTCCCTATCCTTTCCTTCACGGACTTGGCCAGAATTGGGGTTGCGTCTTTACTTTACAGCTTTCACCACCCAGTTAAAATGATATGCTGCAGTTAGTTTGTGGTGTGTTGCATACTTGCAGCAGGCCTCTTTGCTCACTCATCGGCCGCTGCTGCTGATGCTCTCAGACCTTGAAACACGTCTTCGCTTTTGCTTTTTCTTTATAGCTTTCTAGATTGTTTCTTTGAATGACTTTTAAATTGGTGATATTTATTCCATACAGGCTATTGGTCACTTCTTGACTTTCACATGGAACAAATGTTCTGTTGTACTATTGAAAATGTATTATTTAATATTAGATTTAGCGCGTCGAGATATATCAGTGAACAAGACATATATGTTTGAAGAACATCCATGAGTTCGATGAAAATGTTCAGTTAATGCATTTATTTCAAATAACATTAAATATATTCAGTTTCAAGCATTTAAAAAAAGTTTAATTTTTTGATTATGCTTTTTTGGTTAAAAGTTATTTAATCAAAATGGGCTCAACCTTTGAATCACAAGTTAATTTATTTACCGTTTAACTTTATATAGCTGACGTTGTCAATTATGAGTTTGACCTTTCAAAGACAATCCAAAGAAGACCATCTCCAGCCATTTATTTTCTTAACTCTATTTTCACATATAGTTTGCAAGTTTTGTGTCACATATTTAAGCAGCTGACTGCAGATTCTACCAGAGCAGTCAGCCTGGCTAATTAATCAGTTAATATCAGCTTGGTACACAGTTGAAATCCAATATATTGTCTCACATTAAAACAGACAAAACCTTTCCTGATCATCAAAATAATTCCTTTACTAAATGCCAGAATTATTTAAGTTTTTCTGTTTTATTGGTTTTTAAGCTCGAGACATTTATCATGCCTTTTAAGTTTCTGAAAAAAGCCCACAATATAGTGTTCTGCCTTTATTAGCTTCTGATTAGTTCACAACATTTCACATTTGAGTTGAAAAGAAGCACGCATATAAAAATATTTTTAGGCAACACCTCAGACACATTGTGCCTTTGTCTGAAATTATTAGCAAATCAAAAGAAATCAGCCAAGGTATCAGGAAGAGAACGGTGAACCTCGACAGGTTTTGGTTTATATACTGGGTACAATTTCCAGATGCCTGAAGGTGTTACTTCCTTCTGTTCAAACATGTTCCAGTTTGAGCACCATGGGAATGTCCAACCATTATTCTGTACCTCAAAGATGAGTGTTATTTCTAAATATATCAGTTTAAGTCCCAGCACTAAAGCAAAAGACCTTGCAAAATCCTGATACGGTTGTTGTTATCCGTTATGAGACGAGTCATGCACCAAAATGGGCTAAGAGGGCAATCAGAACAAGCCATTAAGTCAAAAACGACATCAAAAGCCAGATCTCTGTTTGCAGATTCAGTCAGCGACAACTTCATTTTTGGATAAGTGTGCTGTGAGCTGATGAAGCTATAATTGAAGTGTGTTGCCATGCAGTAATGACCGTCGGTATATTAGGAGGCAAAAGATGGAAGCTTAAAAGCCAGAGAACACCATCCCAGCTATGAAGTGCAGGTTTTGGCACCTTCATTTTATGAGGGTGTTTTTCCTGCAGCATCCTGACTGGTGCAGAATTTGATGGCATCATGAAGAAAAAAACATGATGTCTATTATCATGTGAAGGACTTCAGAAAACCCTCATCACAGTCCCACTGAAATCCTGTAGGAAAAGCTGAAAAAGTGTGTCCAAGGAAGACTGTTTTCAAACCTGAGACAGTTACACCAGTTCTGTCAAAGGTCTATTGTAAGAAGCTTATAGGTGGATATCCAAAACATTTGACCCGTGCTGTTGAAGCTGTTAGGTCTGCTGTAAATGAACGACCCCCTCCCTCGGATAGCATGCTTCATTTGGGCAGGTGTGAAAGCGAATCTGACTCTGGCGGGGACCAATAAACCGGCTTTGGGCTGCTGAAAACGTGGGCCTCTTTTCGCTTGTAAATGAACCCTGATGTGGTTTGCTTTCAGTGGGAATGCAACTGGACCTTTGAAGAAACCAAAAACAGGAGGGAACTTCACTTTTACCTGGGACTTACAGACATATATGTGATCTGAAAACCTTTAAATCCTTGCTCAGTGGATCTGTAAGAAGAGCAGCACTTTGGATTTTTCAAATCCCAACTTTTACTTTCTGCATTCGCCTTATTTATGCAAAGCAACATGCTTGAAAGCTTCTTACCTCACCTGCTGCTCTCAAAAGCCAGCCTCTTGTGCTTGCGCCCCAAACGAGCAGCATTTGTAACTGCATGACATTACCCAGGTGATTTGTCCCATTTTCACTGTGAAAGTGAAAATGGTCTACATTTCCACAGCCAATCAGCGTACATGGAGTGTCCTGGTGTGAAAGGATCCTTAAAGACAATTCTACCAAATCATTAGGATGCATCTAAACCTCTGAATTCGCAGACAATAGTAAAAAAAAAACATCAACTCATTATTCTAGCGTTTACCAAATGGAAATAACTGGTAGTGTTAGCTGACTGAAAATGTGAAACTTTATTTCCATTTAATGTCAGATAATGTGTGTTTTTATATGTTATATGTAAACTAGGCACCATGTTTTGTCCATATGTTGGATACTCGAATAGTGACAGCCCCTCCTGTACACCTATCCGTGTGAAGTAGCGAGTGCCTGTGATGACTGTTTGCTGTGGTTTTGTCAAACTATCAAACCAACTTGGCGACTTGAATGCGTGGAATGGAGAGGAGCATTTGATCTTTTTCATTGGTTTCACAACTACTTGTGGCGTAATGGTGTGTAATCCTGTACATCAGCGCAACACTATCAGTGTCTCCCTGAGTAGATTATCTCTCACTGGGTGAGCCGAATGATTAAAGGTGTGCAGGTCATAATCATTTACCTCTAACATAGTGATCCCACAGATGTTCCAAAAGAGCTGCATTTACATTGAAATATTCATTTTCTCGCACGTACAGAGAGCAGGAGGCCTAGTTACACTGATCAGTCCACATAAACAGCATGTGACTACCAAATCTGCTGTTTGATTTTCAACTGTGACAGAAGAGGACCAGCAGTGGTAAATCATATTAGAAATGCAATTCCCACATGAACATCAAATTGCTTTCTTTCCCCTCCTGATCCTTCTTGAGATGATGAGCTGTCAGAGATTGGACTATTTATATTTAGCCAGTAACTGAAGCAGCTTATGATGGTGTATTTTTAGCCCGCTTTTGAAATGATCAGAAACATGCTGTTTGTGTTGATCGTCGTCTTTTGGTCGCTGCTCCTCGTTAAATTTTCCACAAATGGCAGAAGGGTACAGTGGGGTTGTAGCGACACAGGAGGTCACTCTGACAGAGGTCGCTCCTCTACTACATAAACAAATACTCATCCATCTGCTTTCATCCCATTGTTGTAATTATGTCGTTAATATGACTTCACTCACAAAACATATCATACAGAAGGATGAGTTTGGAACCACACTTCTCAAAATGTACAGTTGCATAAATTGTTACTTTGACCAAAACAAAGTTGTGTATCCAAAGCCTAACCCCATTTACTGGGAAGTTTCCTAGGGCTAGGCTTACCCTGCTACTCTTAAGGCTGTGGTTGAAATATTCCACTGAGACATGTAACCCTCCTCAGCTTGTACATGACCAGTTATTGCTGATTCCTTGCAAGTAAACATAGGTGGCGTCTAAGAGTCTATTACGTTGTCAGTATCTTATAGAAGACAGAAAGTAAAACATCCAAATATTTTAAACCAGGCATTACAGGGTGGTGGGTCTAGTGACGTTTGTCAAGGAGGGACATATTTTAGCTCTTTATTCTGTGATTCGGTTTCAAATTTAATTTATTTAAAACTGGCATTGTGGGATGCTGCATTTTATTGAATCAAAGCAGAGGATTTGTAAAAAAAAAAAAAAAAAAAACCAAGATTGCAGCCCAGTGCTAATTTCCATCTGAGTTAAACATGTTAACTGTGTTGCTTTTCAAGGCTTGTTATTGATGATTTACAGTCTCTCCAATTGTGATGAATAAAAAAACCCCAAACAAATCAGACTAGAAAGCAAAAGTGGTTTTCATTCCAGTTTGAATTTGTTAACCAAGACGTTATTTACTTGTTGCAGAGATTAGCAAATGGTTCCTATCCCATTTTTCCCCCAGGTGTTCCCCCCATGAAAAGTTTTAAAAAGCTAGAAAGCCAGGCCTCTGAGAGCAAAAACACGTGGATTAAAAGTAGGTGTTAATTAAGTTTTACGATTTTTTTTTTTTTAAAGCACTGTATGTGCACATGCTCACTGGAATTGCGTGAAGGATTTTTTTTTTTTTTTTCAATGCCACACCATAGGTGTTGCAGGGGTGCACGCTTTCACAGAGAGCAGGCACTAAAGCACATATAATTTATTTTATCCATTTGGTGGATGCTATACACTGGGCCTTACCTTACATCTGGTTACTTTACAACTTGCAACAAAATGACTTTCTATCTCTATAAGCAGCCTTGTGCACTGGAGGATGAATCAAAATGAAACTAAAACTCCAAATGCTGGTCTGGAAATCATTTCACTGTCGAGAATCCTATTTACCGCAAGCTTAACAGTGTGCTGATGTTTTCGTTCCCCCAGTTACTTGCCCGCCAGTCGAACGTAATTTGGACAGTCTAAGGTTTACTGACCTTCGATTCAGCAGCACACAATTTTGACAATAATTGTACTGTTATGTTTCTTGCCTTCTTTGATTTAAAATGTGCAGAAGCTCTTTAGGTGCTTTGTTCATAACTATGTTTTTAAAGTAGACAAAGAGTGGCAAGTTATGAAATTACTCATCTGTACTGTAACCACTGTAGAGACAAGAGGACCTTCTTCAAAAAGCTTGTGCGTCATGACAGAAATGAAAATGGCAGAGCCGTCTTTAAAATGAGTGTTCACTTGGTTAAGATTTTTACATATTTCTTCTAATACAAGTCAGGTGTGTGAGATAAGCTACCTTCACAGTGTCATTCTGTGAATGTGAACGCACCCATCACATCCTGTTTGAGCTGATTGGATGTCGTGATGAGGATCATAACAAAAACCACGTGTGTTGGTCTTAATCTCTGCTCTGGTTCTTGGCTGAACAGTAAAGACTCAGTGGATTGTCAGGAGAATAAAAGTACCTTGTATTATTGTCACTCTTTAAAAAACAAAAAAAAAAACAACCTTTATCAATTAATAGGATTTTGCACAAAGACAAAATCAAAAAATTCTGCAAATGCTGTAGTTTGCTAATTACCAGTATATGCACAACTCACACTGTTACTGTTCTTAATTGTCATATAATATGATACTACATACAATAAAATGGAAGGAATATTTGGAAACATTACCAGTCAGTTATTTGATTGTGCTTTATAGCGTTTCAATAATATGTGAATCAGTCAAGAGAGAGCTTGTTTCGAAGCTGGAAAAAAAAAAGAGTTTTATTCTGCTTTCCCTTTGGAAGACCGGAATGAGTATACATTTAGTCTAATAAGCTGTTGCATTATTTAGAGCTCTCTCAATTCTTCTGCACATTTACTGTAATGACCTGTCAAGGCTGAATGCAGTCAGAAAGGACCGACTTCAGCCGTCATTCAATAATAGACTAGAGTAAATAGGTTTTTTGGTTCACAGTGACTGATGTTTGCTGTGAATGGATTGCTTTAGGGCAGTCTAACTGTTACAGGATACTTTATTATTAAGGTTTATTCCATTTATACCAGTCAGGTATTACAACATTACACAATAGTGAATATTGATTTGTGACTAGTATGGTAAATGTGGTAATTTGATACTCAAACCAACCACATACAGCTTTCTGTTGTAGAAATGTAAGACTAAGTAGCAATTTATTACCTCTCCATACACCACAATAACTCCCAAACACTTAACATCAGGAAATGCCAAACAACACTGATGTTGTATCCTTAATAGTAGCGTATCCATAAAGCTCAAATGCTTCAAGATATTAAACATTGACTCTTATCTAAACTAATCTCTTTCTCAGCGAAATAAAAGGTTCTCCATTTGTCACCCAGAGGGACATTTGGATCAATTACTTGTGTAGTCCCAAGCATATGTCCCTAACCTTTTTCATAATTATTGTTTAATATAAAAGGGCATCAAGTGTTTTATAGACTGAAAATGGTGAGAGTTTTTAGTTTTGACTCGTAAAAAATACAGGGGAAAAAAACAAACTGTTTCTCAACTATATGAGCTGCCAATCATGGAAATTCATCTGTCACCCCTAAAAGCTCACCAAAAAAAAGATACAGTTCCTGTAATAAAACTGACTAACCTGACACCTAAGAAAGCATATCTTAATATCTCTGAAAATAGTGAAACAATCTCAACAATATCTTCAGATTTTGGAACTAACATGAAGATGCAGAGTTAAATTTCATGATAAATCAAAATTCTTAAATACTTTTTTTTTTTTCCAACGATAATAAACTGTAGGACAATTTTCCGTCCCCAGTTTCCTCTCTGATGCATCCCCAGACATAGACGTTAGACACTTAGCCAGAACAATTGTCTGACTAAATGTCCATAGCAAGAAATGGGAACGGAAAGCATTTAGAAAATATTCTAACCCTTTCAGTAATTAATTTTAGTTGATGTCCGAAATGCTGAGTCTCTTCAGCCCTCGTAGTAGCCTTTCCAATTTTAGTATTTGTTTGAATCTCCTGGACCTCTCTGGCTCGGTAGCAAAACCAAACAGTCTGAGAATTACTCTGTGGTTTGTTGTTTATCAAAGCTCTGTTCGATCCATCAGATGAATTCCCTGGACAAGCATTTGCAGACATGCAGCAGTTGTGCAGCAACACATGTATCCGATATTCTTGGTTGAAACATGTGGTGTGCATTTCAGCTACTGCAGAAGCTTGACCCACTACGAATAATGACGTCTGTGTTTAAAAAATGTAGTAACTAGACCCTTTAAAGTTTTAATAAAAAAATGTGTGGCCGGTTCATAGGATTTACAAGACTTGCTCAGATTTAGCTGTAAAGGCTTACCACTCGGTTTTCTAATAATCCAAGCTGCAAAACGACAACAGACTATGCTGAAGCATTCACCTTGATCCTTACTTACTCTTCTTGTGAGCATTATTATTGGACGTGAGTGATGAAAAGCTGTGTCAAATTATCTTGAATTATTCAGCTGGCTCCTTGCAGCATTGGCCTTTGATTTATTTGCAAGTTTGTTGAGTGTTGCTTTAGTTACCATGGCCTTCCACATCCCCCTCCTCCTCCTTCCATCATTTGCTCGACTTTCACTGCAGTGAAAGGGACCAAAGAAAGAAATGAGAGAAGCTTTGTGAAGGACAGTGATTGTTTGTTTATGAGGATGTTAGCCTTGTGGTGACATGTTTTTTTTTTCTTCTTCTTCCCATCACGTGGCCAAGTTTAAAAGGTAATCGGAGCACTGTGTAATCAAATAGAACCCAAATCCTGTTTTTCTTTTCATTGGGGGGGGGTCCAAAGGAGAGTTTTTTCCGTTTGATTCATACAGCTTCGGTTCTGCACCCTTGGACAAAACCACTGAAGTTGCGTTGGTTTCCAAAGGGCAAATTGGGAAGTTGAGTCACACACAGCTTGGTTGGCAAGGCAAAGCAATGTTTTTTTTTTTTTTCCTGTGCGTGTAAGAGTTTGTAGGTAACCTTGATCAAGTCGAAATTGATTTTTCTCTGTATTGCAATGGTGGAGCGTTGACTAGGGTGTGATTTCTTTATTTCCAATTAAGACACACGGCGTATAACATTTTTTTTTTTGTTAACACTCTCCTGCTTTTTGCTGCTTTCTGTTTAGTGATGGAGCCTACCGTTGTGAGTACATCCACCGTAGCCCCTGATGAGTTTGACAGGAATGTGCCACGGATCTGCGGCGTGTGTGGCGACAAGGCCACTGGCTTCCACTTCAATGCCATGACCTGTGAAGGATGCAAGGGCTTTTTCAGGTATGCTAATATTCAGTCAAAATCTGGCTTAGTCTCTGGTGGCTCCTGGGATCGCATATATGAGCTCTATGGAAAAGGAGTGGATTTTTACTGGCCTTACACAAACCAATAAAATTTTTAGAGGGGAAATAAAGTACAATGAAAAAGAAATGTATTAAAAGATGCACAATACAATTAAGTCAGTACATAGGGTACTCTGTTGTGTGGATGTCTGAAGAAGCCTCTGTTTTTCTGGGGAAAAAGCTAACCTGCTAGTAAAACAACCTCACCACTGCCGTTTCCTGCTGCCGTCGGTGAGTCAAGACTTGGAATTGCAAGCGTGACGAGCATTGATCCATATCGTTTCGGAGCTTTGCACGTGATTCATCTGAAACGTGCACACGGACGGGAATGGGTCTCCTCCCTGCTCTGACTGCTGGCGATGTTATGCTGCAGGATAACTGGGTAAGACTGACTGCAGTGCTTAAGAAGCCAGAGGGGCTCACCACAGCCCTCACTTAGGGCAGAGCTCCACTGTTGTTGCCATATAACACAGAAAAAGTTTCTTTTTTGGAGATGATGAAGTCGCTAGAGAATCTGAAAGTTGCCAAATATAGTGACGAGGTGAATAGGTTTGCAGCGGTGCTTTCCCTCGTCCTGACCACAGCCCCGCTCAACCCCCTCTGTTCACCACACTTGGCCGTGCCCCTCAGTGTCAGCGTTCACTGCCCACTTTGTAAGAGTTTTGCTTTCACAGTTAGTTTCACTTTAAGGGCAATTTAAAGTTGCCAGCTAATCTGTCATGCATTTTTTTGGACAATCTAAGAAAAGCTGAAGGCCTGGAGAAAACTCTCATGCACAGCAAAGACCTGCAGACTCCCTCTGGAAATGAACCCAAAGCCTTGTTGCTGTGCGGCAACTGTACTGACCCCTTCTTTCTGCTCCCTGACTTGGAAAAGTTTAAAATTTGAAGCAAAACTGGAACAATTTGTTTTCCTACGTTTTGTTTTGAAGTATGTGCGTCTGTTCTGTACATTTGCGTCTGTTCCTCCCAGCAGTGTCGGTATTCAAAAGGAAAACAGAAAAAAAAAACCCCCAAAAAAACGGATGTTTAATAATGTCCTTCCTCGTCTCTCACATGGCCTTCGTTTGAACTCTCATAAAGCACGTTCATCTGTGTTTCAGTTCACATGGGTTTATAGATGCTCATACGTTCGTGTGACTAAATCATTACTCTGCGTCACTATTTTGCTCAACTTCTCTCTTACCCTCAGATTCCTTGGCACATGTCCATATTTGTACTTTTTTTCTTTTTAATCCTAGATCTCAAGGACAAAAATATCTATTTCTGCCGTGATTATTTTTGTGCAAAACACTGTGAATGTGTTTCCCTGTTAATAAAGATAAAAATAAATAGTAAAATGAAATGTATTCTCTTTTTACCCAGGAAACAACGTATACGACTCTTCACAACATTGCTACAGTCGTCTGTCACAATAAATTTTGACTTGAGACTTTTGAAGCTTGAACATGGAGAAAAGGTTAACTCTCTGAAGAAGTAGCTGTAGGATCTGAATACAAATGCACTCACGTTTCATTTTTATTCGAGACGAGTTGAAAAGCATCACGTTTTTTCTTCCACTCGACAATTACGTGTTACTTTGGGTGGCACTATCAGTGCACACACCGCACTTTGTTGTAACGTGACAAAAGGTGCAAAAAAGTTCAAGGTTTACGATAACTTTTGCAAGGAACTGTAGACGTATTTTAGTAACCTTTGAAACTTATGTCATTTATTTAGGCGCAGCATGAAACGCAAGGCCTCCTTCACATGTCCCTTTAACGGCAGTTGCACCATCACCAAGGACAACAGGCGTCACTGCCAGGCATGCCGGCTCAAACGCTGTGTGGATATTGGCATGATGAAAGAGTGTAAGTGGGGAAAAAAAACCCGGTGACCCATATTTTTTTCAGTGCATGATTCAAACCCTTGCAGCCAGAATTTGTTTAAGCTGATATTTGCCAACAAGAAGTTTTCAAGTTTCCTTCAGTTTGATCCTCAATAGTTCCAAACAGCCGTAGAAACACTGTAACTCTTAAAGTAGGGGGACTTGTTTAAATTTAGTTGCTGGGTTATAATTTTCTCTTTTGATTATTGTGTGGCTTTGTTAATAGATTATCTGGTTGGAAACTTGAGCTTCTGTGTTGTAATTTGCCCAACATGCTGTGTATAAATAAAGTTAATACCAGGGTTTGATCCAAGAGCAGCTTCCCACCAAAAGAATGTAAAGAAATATGTTTCCTTACTGTACTTCCATTACATCAGATCCGATTTCTCCAGAGGAGGGGGGAAAAAGGCAAAGAAAATAAACACCCTTTTTTTTAGGCTGTACAACTGGTATACGCATTCATCAGGACTGGTGGGTGGGGGGGACTTTTGTCTGTTATGTAATCTTTCGACTCAGGTTAAGTACCTCTGGGTCTTTGCCCCTTTTTAGAGTGTTTACATGCTTTGTTTAAACAAGTAGAGCCTCTCGGCATTGTGTAAAGTATTCCACATCTGAAGTTTAAACGCCTCATGTGTAATCTATCCTGGCCTCTTCTCGCTACAGTTTTATGTTTGTTTTTATAGTCCGCATATGGCAGGCACATCTCGTCTTGTTTTCTGCTAATATCCGGATATTGTCCAAAGTTCTCTTTTATGCAAATGGTCTCAGCCTGCCAGGAGAATGTTTTTATTTATTTTGTTTTTGTTTTGTTTTTTCACCCTCCACCTTTTTTTTTTTTTTCCTCTGGAAGTGTTGGCAACAGACCTTACAGTAAGCTTTATGTGAACAGGAGCCAGTGATGTGGCTGTTACTGTTGCAAAAACAGCAGCATGTTGTCAAGAGCCGGCTCTCTCTCTGTTTCTGTGAGCTAATTCAGCGGCTAGAACAACAAGGAGCAAACGGAACAAAGACAATGTGTTCGGCTGTTCGGTGCAGCAGGGGTCTCCATATAGACCCATCCCCTCCCATTGTCTTCCTCCAGAGAATAACAACCTCCTTTCACCCAATGCAACATAAACATGCCTGTCATCCCAGTGTCGAGCCCAAGTAATGCTCCTTTGAACGGTTTTTGATATTTGGATGGATTCTGGTTTTTTTTTTGTTTTTTTCTGGTTATTTGTAATTTATCATCCATTGGTTTACCTGACCTGTTTGGTTTTTCTTCTGTTTTATTTGTGCTATTTTTACCCAAAGAAAACATTTTTTTTTTTTTAATCTGGAAGTTGAGTTTACTCTGGGTGTAGATTTCAAATGTCCCTCTCCGTCTTGGCCTTGCAGTCATTCTGACGGACGAGGAAGTGCAGAGAAAGAAGGACCTGATTCAGCGGAGGAAGGAGGAGGAGGCACAACGCGAAGCAGAAAAGGAAGCACGGAGACCGAGACTCACAGATGAACAGAGTCACGTCATTGCCATGCTGGTGGAGGCACACCACAAAACATACGACGACTCCTACTCTGATTTCTGCCGCTTTAGGGTTGGTGTCTCACTTGATTTTGCTCTACATCAAATCAGCACAACGCAGGGCTAAAATGTGCAAATGACAAAGACTGACTTTAGTGATTTGCCATCTTGGCTTTCTTTTATTTTGTAGTCATAACACTTTGACTTTGCACTAAAATAATCCTGTGAACGATCACTTGAATGATTTATCTTCTTCAATACTATCCACATAAACCAGAATCAGGCCTTTCATTTCTGTCCCCTCATCCACTAAACTTCCTCTCATGTACATTCTTGTGACTTTTTATCTGCGTAAATACAAGTGCATCTGAGAAGAATATCACTGAGAAGATAATTATTTCTGTACTTCATCAGCATCGATTCAGAGGGCTTATGCAAGCTTATCGCTGCAATGAAAATATGATAGAAATAATAATCACAGCCTGACGAATATTGTGAAGCAAAGCTTGGAGGAGATTCGCAAGTCGTCGACCGCAACTAAATTCAGTAGCTCCTTTCAGATGATTCATTCTTTCGTTAATCTTTGACCAAGCAAAAAAAAAAAAAAAGTTGTAGCTTTAATGGTTAGGGTGTCGTTTAAAAACTTAGCTTGTGTTTGAAGCACTTAATGTATTTTTACAGCCTGTCCGAAGACGACTACACAGAGTTCAGGCAGATATAGGAAATTTTCCAAGAATACCAATAGAAAGCATTGAATTGGCTCCACAATCTCAGTTGGATAATCTGAAAGCGCACATATCCCACAGTCAACTTTCATGATGTGAAAAGACAAAGGAATCCCTAATGGGGCATTAATGATTGCATTTTTAATCCAGCACTATTGTGTTGGGCTTGATAAGTCGCCATACACGGATGTATCCAGGACATGGTTATATTTTTAATGCTATAAGAGACTCTTGAACCTGAAACTTGTCAGAAGTGTCTTACTTGGACTAATTAAAATACGGCTGCACAGTTTCTCAAGGGTCCCATATTCACTGCTGGAAAACTTTATGGAGATTCTGTTTTCATTTTCTATCAGGACGTGGCAATACCTGCTTTATTGACTATTGCAGTACTGTGTTTGATTGGAGTGCAGACTCGCCAGACATAAGTCCAATAGAGTATTAGTGTCCAAATTCCCTCCCTAGGGGCTGCTGTGCTTCATGTTTTAAATTGTTCTTTGGTTCATCCCATCTGACCTTTGAGTGGGTCATTAACGCATCTCTGCACAACTTGACCACTGAGAAGGTAATCCTACCAATTGACTGAGACGTGTTGGAGCAGGAAGACTTCCAAAACATGCTGGGCTCCAGTTCTCGAGGATTGGAGGTGGACACGTCTGCCATATAGAAACTATGGATACTGACGAAACAAAAACGACAGAAGTCCAAAAAAAGGCAAACGATCTGAAGACTGGTGTTGAAGCAGCCTGTGTGTGATCACTTTTTAAATCAAATTACTGAAATAAATATTTTCCTGATGATATTCTACTTTTTTTGAGACACACCTATATGAATTAGGCTAAATGGCAAGGGAAGGCCGTTTTTGTGGTTGAGCTTTCATAAAAAGGCCTCCCTCTCCTGTGCAGCCTCCTGTGCGCGAGGGCCCAGTGACGCGAAGCGCGAGCAGAGCTGCCTCCCTCCACTCCTTCTCTGATGCCTCCTCTGACTCCTTCAGTCACTCTCCAGGTAAAAAGCTTCACAAATAAAAACACTTAGTTTATCCAGCAATGTGACTCTTTTTTTATTTGAATATTCTAAAGTTATATCATGATATCTAAGGCAAGTTTGAGAAACATAGTTTCATTTTCCAGTTTGCTTTTCTTGTTTTTTAACTACATGGTGGATTATGCCGTTAAATTAGCCTGCAGTGCTGAGAATCCAGGCAAGCCCCTTCGAATAATAAGTACCATGCAGACACCTGACTCCCACTTGTAAACAGCCATTCATTAATGCATCCATCACTAATGAAGAGAAGACGGCTCAAGACATGGTCCGAGCTTGTACAAACGCACAGCAGGCAGGGGTCTCCATATGTTTTCCAAGCTGCTCTCGGCAACTCATCAGACCTCTGCTTATTTATTTCCTAATCATCTACGTCTCGTTGTGCGTCTCGTTATTTTAACACGGTGTTAAACATGAACTAATTTGTCGCTGCAGAGTCTGTTGACACTAAAATGAACTTCAACAACCTGCTGCTGATGTATCAGGAACACGGCAACAGCCCGGACTCCAGCGAGGAGGAAGGCTCCAGCTTCTCGATGCTTCCCCACCTGGCTGACCTGGTCTCTTACAGCATACAGAAAGTGATTGGCTTTGCCAAGATGATTCCCGGTTTCAGGTACGACTCTGTGTGCGTGAAGAATATCTTTAAGCTCAATTAAGAAACGGCGTTCAACTTGCATTACCATTCACAGGACTTTTTAAAAATATTCACACCCTTTGAGGTGTTTTTGACTCAAAACGACTGTAAATTTGAACGTTTATCATTAAAGGTGACACTAAATGGCCACGTCGTGATTAATGACGTGTTTTTTTTTAGAAAGCAGAAAAGTGTGTTGTACATTTGTGTTGAAACTGCTTTAAGCTGTTACCTCTGAATGCAGTTGTGTAAAAGCCATCACTGTGCATTTTTAGCATCGACACACATGCTAGAGTTGATAGGAAGACGGATGGATGGAGCTGATTACACACAACGGTCTACAATCCTGTAAGTCTGTGTGCGCAATCCTGAAAGAAAATGCATCAGGAGCTGCAAGTGACTTGAAACTGGGCCAAAATTCACCTTCCAACAAGACAGGAATGACTTAGATTTAGGTATACACATGTTGAAATGACCTAGTCAAAGTCTGGATCTTAATCCACTTGAGAATCTACAGCAAGACATCAAAATATATGTCAAAAACGTTGATATCACAGATGCTTCGCAACCAGACTGACGGTGAGCTTTAGTGAAATGGGTAAATGAGCAAACGTTCTCAAGTATGTGCAAAGCTGCTGAAGGCGCAACACACAACTTTTGCATTTGCAATCTCAATATAAGACGGGGAACAAAGCACCGACTCGGACGGAGGCTGAAATCCATACATGCATTACTTTTTAGATCGTACTTTTTTTTTTTAACAGTTACAGTGTATTTTCTTTCTTTTTTTTTTTTTTTACACATTCATATTTGTGCTGTTCTATCACATTAAACAAACATTTAGGTTTATGCTTATAGTGTGACAAAGTTCAAACAGTGAATACTTTCGAGCCGTAAGGAATATAGCAATAAAAGCGAACGACTACATTGTGTAACAGAATTGTTGACGGTTTTGTTTTTGATTCCCAGCTGTGAACGTTGACCTGAACAGTACAAGAAGAGATAAACTGGAAGGAGGACTTTTACTGTCTATAATCTATTTTTCTTGATTTTATTTTTGTTCATTTGTTGTTTTTTGTTTGTTTTATTCTGACATACTTAGGAAAACAAAACTTTTGCTTCCCTAAACCTTTGGAATTGCTCCTCGTGTTAATTTATTTGTAAAGTTCATGTATTCTTATCTGAAAGTGACATTTGACACACTTTTGAAGACTTTGCTCACATATCTTTTCTGCCAAATGAATTGATTTTATGCCATAGTGTGACATGTAGCCATGGTTTAAAGACCATGGCTACCAGATTAGTGATGTATTGTAGAATGCCTCACAAAATGCTTCGTCTCGTAACACAGTAGGCATTTCTCAAAACCGTGCTGCAGTTGTGACTTGTAGGTAGCTGTCCAAATGTCAAGAGTCAAAGTTTCCTCCTACGGTTACACACACACACCCCAAGTTATGAATCTGATAAGAATGTTTTTGAGTAACATCAGGAAATGCAAGAAATACTGACTTATTTAGATCTGTCCGTGGCGCCTTAAGGCTCGAAGACAAAAAGAAACGAGATGGACTAACGAAATAATATACAAAATGTAATGTAATACAGTGACTCCCAGGTAAAGTATTGAAAATATAATTTTTTTCAATACTAAAACATGCTTCCTTTGAATGTAAAAATGGATCACGTTCTTTGACGTTTCTTTTTTTTTATGTTTAGTAAAACTCAGATGAAGATTAGGGACATGTGCTTTGACGCATAAATGGGGATAATCTTATAATCCCTCCATCTTATCTGGTATTACAAACCAAAGTCTTGATGTATATGTTAATGTTTTTTTTATATATATATATTTACTCTGTTCCACGTTGTTTAAAGAAAGCCAAAATTAGAATCTGTAAGTCGCTGATCGGTGCATTGACACTCTTTTATTTAGTTTGTGCAGCAAAGATTATTTTCCAGAGGCTGTTTTTGTTATCCTCATGGAAACTGTTTCTTCTGGAGTGTGTGTGTGTGTGTGTGTCGGTGGGTTGACGGGGACAAACCCAATGTGTGTCAAAGGGTCAATTCAAAGTCAGGGCAGAAACAAGCCAGAGCCTGTATGTTCCTAAAGGTTTTATAATAGGTAATGGACGTGAAAGATCACCTTAGACATGTTTGCCCTCTTTGAATCTGCTTTCTAATCCCTTTAACAACACCCTGGGTCCTCCTCTTGACGTCTCCAGGCCTCGGCTCATAACTCCTGTCGGTTCATTAGCAATATTTAGAAATATTTTTGAAGGAATTGTTGTTGCTGGATGAAATGTTTTAACTAAGCTAAATCCTAGACGTAGCAACCTGTGTGTGTGTGTGTGTGTGTGTGTGTGTGTGTCAGCTTGCAAACAAAACAAACAGTCACACGTTATCTTTGAGAGTCCTGAGTATCCTTGAACTTCAACTGCATTTCAAAAATCAAATTGCAAAAGAGCTGTAGTTTTTCTACACCAAACTGATAAGGTTTGATATAATTAGTAGTAGGTTTCACAGTTTTATTAGCCAACTCTGTCTGAAGTAAACCATGCTTCTTTTATTCCAGGGAGCTCACTGCAGAGGACCAGATTGCTCTGCTCAAGTCCAGTGCTATCGAGGTGATCATGCTGCGGTCGAATCAGAGTTTCAACCTGGAAGACATGTCCTGGAGCTGCGGTGGGCCTGACTTTAAATACCAGATCAGTGATGTCACCAAAGGTCAGTCTGAAAGCTGCTATATTTGATTTGTCAGTTTGACTGCTCTGAAGACGAGCCACTGTTCAGAGTTATTTACAAACTAATGCATATTAGAAAAAAAAAAAAAAAAAAAAAAAATAAAAATATATATTTATATATATATATATATATATATATATATATATATATATATATATATATATACATATATATATATATATATATATACATACATATATATATATATATATACATGTATATATATATATATATATATATAAAAAAGTTAAGAATGTTGTTGCAGGTATCTGTATCAGTCGTTATAAACGATACACACAGCAACCGGAAATGCTTAGGTGTTTACTCTTTTGGGACAAAGGTGATAATTTAGTTGTCTCTGCATAACCAGTTTTGCATATCTTTAGCCCTTTGGGCATGGCTTTCCTTTACTGCTCAAGCAGGATCTCTTTCTGCGATCACGTAAGGAATGTCACTCCCGACCTACTCCTCGTGCAAAACAACAAGTGTATGAACCAGCAGGAGCTGTTGTGCTCTTATCTGTCACTGAGGACTTTCGGTCACTGAGTGTTTGTCAGAAACATGAGAGAACCGACGTGTTTTCTCGTGCACTAATCAATAGCGTGTGCATTCTGTACTCTTCACGCTTTTGTGAAACATTCACAAATGGTGGACTTGCAGAAAAACCTCTTTCAATACAGTTTGAGAAAAGAAATACATGCTTTATGAGCGTTTTTCTGGATGCTTGTAATGTAAGAAAATTAAATGTGTTTTTTTTTTTTTTAAGATTGCTTAATGTAAAGTAGTGGTAGTCTCAGAAAGGCAGGGAACTTGATCTTTTCAATTCTGTAGCATTAAATAACAATATACAGCATTTTGCTTCATAATGTTAACCTTGGCTCTTTTGTCTCCATTACTTGTAGCATTTTACACTGACCTATCTGTACTGAGTTAAAATCTGAGCTCTGTGTCTGTATATTTATGTCTACTGGGCAGGTAAGATGACCTTTGCAAGATATTGTTTTTTATTATGTCAGTGTATTTGCATAAAAATAATGTTTTCATGACATAGCCACTCATTTAAAACTGAAAAGCAACATCTATTCCTGCTGCCGCTAAAATATTATAATGCACTCCATATTTCTGTCATAAAACTTGACCTTTTTTTATTTATTTTTAATTTTAATACATAAACTAAAGCAGGAATATAAACTAAAGACATTCTGAAAGTAGCTGTGGTTTTCAAAAGCTTATTTTGCAGAATATTTGACCTTTCCGCTGCTCAGCTCCTTGGAGGATCATAACGGCCTCATATTAGCAGATTGATTGTAGCTTGCCAACTGCGATGGGTGGCACTGCTTTACTTTACAACCCTTGGCTCTTCATGTTTTTAGTGAGTGGATATATTTCCACAGAGACAAATTTGTCTTATTTGTAAGTGAGGAAAAAGTTGGAGTGATATTTATTCATTTTTTATTTATTTATTTTTTTAGCTGGCTGACCAAAAATGGGCAGAAACGAGCAGGGGAGGGGCAACGTTGCATGTAATGGTGCAACGTCAAATGCTTACGAGATTTATTGATGCCAGTAACCAGCCCATGCTTGATCAAATCAAACTAAACATACAGTGGTGTGAAACAGTAATTGCCCCTTCACATATGTTTTTATGTCAAACATAACCTGAGTAGATTAAAATTAATTTTTTTTAAATACTAAGAGTAAAGACGATCAATACTCATTGTAAAAATTAATTATTAATGGGGATTATTCACATCTTCTATGTTCATTTTGTGCAGCCAGAACCAGTTGGTGCAAAACTTCAACAAAACACTTAAATAACCCCTATTTGAAAAGTAGGCTGAAAGATCTAAAAAAGCAACACATCATGTCCCGATTAAACTAACAGGTGAGACACAAAGTCACTGACATCTTATCAGTCTGGCTTACGAAACCATTTCTGAGGTTTGGTGATCTAGCAAAGCACAGCGAGAGCCGCTGTCTACAAACGGGGTAAACATGGACCAGCGGATAAGCCTCCCCGCAGCGGTCAGTCGACTAAAATTTCTTCACATTGACGACCCCCATCTAGGAGGTTACAAAAGAACGCTGAGCAGCATCTGAAGCGCTGCAGGCCGGTGTGAGTCTCGTTACACCTGGCATAAAACCAGCGCAGCATTTCAGGGAAAGAGCGTCTTTCCGATCGGGACAACTTGCTGTAATGGATGGAGCCACGAACGCCGGTGTCCGACAGATAGTCTCGCGGAAGAGTGCGTGCCATTAGTTTGTGATCGTAAACTTCACCAGATTGTAATTACATGCTCGTCTCTTGTAGCGGGCCACACCCTGGAGCTGCTGGAGCCTCTGGTGAAGTTCCAGGTGGGTCTGAAGAAGCTGAACCTCCACGAAGAGGAACATGTGCTGCTGATGGCCATCTGTTTGCTCTCTCCAGGTACTGTGAGGAGAGGGAGAAAGGCGTGTTCTGTACGCTCTGCACAGGACATAGAAATATTATTTGTTTCATCCTCGTTTCTGTTTGCTTTCTATTCCTGCTCGGTCACCTCTGGAACAACCGTAAATATTTATTTATTTTTTTTATTTATTTTTTTTCCCGGTCATCCGACGCAGACCGTCCAGGTGTGCAGGACCACACGAGAATCGAAGCTCTCCAAGACAAGCTGTCGGAGACCCTGCAGGCCTACATCCGGCTCCACCACCCGGGCGGACAGCTGCTGTACGCCAAGATGATCCAGAAGCTGGCCGACCTGCGCAGCCTCAACGAAGAGCACTCCAAACAGTACCGCTCACTGTCCTTCCAGCCGGAGCACAGCATGCAGCTCACTCCGCTGGTGCTGGAAGTGTTCGGCAGCGAAGTCTCTTAGAGCCCGCCGCCGAGAACCTCAGCGGCGGGGTGCAAAACGGACAGAGAGAGCCGAGAATGTGCTGGATGGACTTTAAACTGACGTGGGTTACGGAGCAAGTGGAGCAGAGAAAGTGTAGTGCGTGTGTGTGCGTGCGCGTGTGCGTTGGTGTGCGTCTTCATCTCTGTAACGTCTGAAGAAGTGTGTCTTGTTGCAAAGGCCGAGCTTGTGCGGAGAGCAAGCAGATGTTAAATAACAAGGGAATGTCATGTACTACAAACTAAGCTATCCACAGGACATTTGCCTATATATCTATATCCATGTTTTTCTACTTATTTAATTCAAACAGCTGCTTTAAGATGCCTGGACATTTTGTTGCGTGCACGTGTCGTGTGCACCCAACTTTTCACAACAAGCATCCTCAGTTATACATTTAGCCATTCAGTTCAGCTACCTCTTCGTTTTACTGGGTTGTTTTATAACTACATCACCTCGGTGAAAGAGTCACTTTCACACAGACAGTTTGGATACCGCACATTTCTAGTTTACCAGTGCAAAAGCAGTGCCTGCACACAACTTTGAATCTTTGGTCATCTTTAAATAGTGTTTTTTTTTTATTTTTATTATTATTTTACTTCTTTCCAAGGCAACATATGAAAATGACTGTGCACAATTTAAACACATGCCTTTCAAACTTTCACCAAAGGTATGGTCAAATAATCTAGAAACGGCTTTCATTACTGCTGCTCCATGGTTTGCTTTCCTCATGCAGCCGCTCTGCAAGTTGAGTCTAATGAAGGAAACTATCATCATACGGATTTATACTGCAGAATCCAGAGCATTCTCTGTGATTTAGCAAGGTTTTTTTTTTTGCTAGGACTTTAATAAGGTGGCTGGGTATGAGGTGAGAATTAGCCACTAGTTGCATTAGCTATTTTTACACTGCTAATTATTGATCAAACTGAGACCTCTTAATGGCTTGTAACTTCTCAAAGTATCTCTGATTAATCTATGGTTTGATTGTTTATTTCTGTGTTTATACATACTGCTATCTCATATACTCTAAGCACTGTTAAGCCACCACCCCCCTGCATCCAGTATATTATCACAGATGTTTAAAGGGCTAACATGCCAAACCTAACTGGAACCGTAAGCGGAGGCCAAAGCTGGGGGCCTATCTTCTTGTTTATATATAGCTGCATACTTTACTTGGACTTGGCATAAATATGGAAATAATTGCAATAGTTGTTTTTTGCGCGTTTCGTGTCATTTCACCTATAGAAAAAAGAAAACCAATTCCATGAATTGTTCCTATCCAGTATGCCGTGAGCTCAGAGGGTGGAGAGCTTGGGAAGCTGCTTCGGACCTCCACAAAATATCACACCCCTTTCGTTTCTGACTGGGAAGTGGATTTTCTAGAATGTCCGAGGGCCGGGTGGTTGCAGAGGTGCTGTGCACCTCCACAGCCTGGCCCTCCTGTTTGATGTTGTATGCTGCGCAGCCCTCTAGTGGCTGCATCCTGTAAATACCAGGTATATATATATATATTTACATATATATTAAAAATATATAATGTCTCCCGCTGTACATAGGGCTACAAGGATCCTGAAGACTTTTTTTTGTTTGTTTGTTTGTTTTCCTGCCCCAGAAAGAAATATGCAAACACAATTTGATTCAGATTTATTAACACTTTGTTTTGAAGCACTCTATTCTGTGTTTGTTTGTTTTTTTGTTTGGTTATGTCCTTCAGTAGGAAAGATCAAGAAACGGCTAAAACAGGGATTGCTTGTGTGTTGGACTGATTATCATCTGTTTGGTGTGATTTCACTTTGCAATGTACATTTTTAGTAAGAGGATAAGCTGCTCTCAACATATAAGCCATATAAATTGCCAAGTTACACCTGCTATATTAAAGTACATCGAACTGATGACTCTGGAGACCCTCGGAATCATCATGTCCTTAGCTAAAATGGTATTTATGAATGACTTTAGGAACATAAGCTTGTATATTTATAGGAATCTGCCTCCTCTCTGCTGTAAGTCGCCTTTGGCTAAAGCTTCACCAGACAGCATCTAACGACATATAAACTAAACTGCCAAGAAACTTAAGCATTTAAGAACCGAGGCCAGTGTTGTGAGGCTACATGTGGGGTTTAGGTTTGACCTGTAAAGATGACATGTCCTTTTAAGCAAGGCTCCCAAAGAAGTCATTTTCACACTTCTCTACAATAGCAGTCCATTTAAACACAGACAAATTTTGCAGACAAATAAGTAAAAGGAAAGGAAAAAATGTATTTTTGTCTATTTAAGCTAAGAGTGAACCACCACCCCATGTCCAACAAACAGGACCCTAGAAAAGTCTCCACACTTCTTGAACCTTCGGATTTTTGTCGCGTTACAGACACAAACTTTCACTTGTTTGATTTTATGAGAGAGACCAACACAAAGTAGAATATATTTGTGAAGTGAAAGAAATTATTTATTTTTTTTTTTTTGATGGGAAATAAATTGGTATTGAACCCCCTAAAAAAAATCCAGTGCGCCTGTATTTAGCTTGATCCATTTCCCATCATGTCCCTCCTCAGCATCAAGCGAAGAAAGACCTTACCACAGCATGATGCTGCCACCACCATTTTCCACCTACGAGATGCTGTGTTCCGGATGCAAGTTGTTCGCCACACATGGCGCTTTTGGAAGTAGGTGGAAAAAGTAGCATTTTGGTCTCAAGTGATAGTAGCACCTTCTGCCACATTGTTTGCTGTGTAATTTCTTTCCACTTCTCAATTGTGTGCTATTTTGTGTTGGAAAAATAAATTCAAGTTTGATATTGTAACTTGACAAATGTAAAACAAAAACAACAACAACAAAAAAAAACAATAAATAAAAGATACAGTGGGTGTTTTCTCTTTCGCCATTGGTAGGTAAATGTAACTACATGAGGAAGATGGCGAAGGAAGAGAGCGCCCAGTGTTGTAGAGGCGTCTCCATGTAACAGTTGTTTCTTTGATCGGTTCAGCCCAGATTTTTTATTTATCTTTTTTTAAATCCTCCTCACTGACGAAGACCGTTCCAAGTCACTGTGACTTTGTTTCAGTCACTGTGACGCTCTGCGAGCCGATAGTCGGGGCTCAACTTTCAACCAGCTTTCATAGCACAAGTTAAAGCCGCCCTTCAAAAGAAAAAATATTAAGTTTAACTTTTATTTTCTATTTGATTTGACGTGCCCTACAAACGACCCTGCTGTGATTGAACTTGTTAGGGGTTGAAGCTCGATTGTGTTTAGGTAGTACCACTCGTGTGTGTGTGTGTGTGTGTGTGTGTGTGTTTAGTGTCAGTCTAATGAAGGGTGTGTGGGGGAGGAGGGGTTATGATGTGCTTGGTTACTGAACACTGGCTTTTGAAGATTTGAAAGTCTCCATGTTCTTTTTTTTTTTTTTTTTCCCATTTTGTATGTCAATGTGGGTTTGATTTGTTTCTTCTTTTTCTTTTTTATTTGAGATACAGTGTTGATTTGTGTGTGTCTGGTAGCGTGGGAGGATCAGCGAATGTGTAAGTGCCACAGGGAGAGTTCCCTCCACACAAGAACAGGGTAACAGAGGAGTTGCACTTGTGGATTTGACAACCGAACAGGAAAGCTCGCAAGGATGTATTATAGCCACTAATTAAACACTAAATAATTTTTGTGCTCAGTACCACATGGCGTCAGGGGGGAGGGGAGGATATCCTCTTTTGTGCCATTAAATGTCTGATTATTTTCTTTTACTTTGTCTTTTTCTCTTATTTAATTTCCCTCAAATCACACCAATACAGTAAATGTGAATATGGTGCATCGTCAGAGATTCCTGTTTGGTTCTTTTTTTTTTTTTGTGATTAGGCTGCTCAGACTCTGTATAGATTTATTTTTTAAGAACAGCATCATAACACAGTAACGATGCCTGCGAAATACATACATTAAGGTACACTATCACCAGCAAGCTTTACAGTTTCCTCTCTTGTTCTTGGGATGTTTTTATATATTTTTTTTCTTTTTCTTGTACAACTGTTGCCATTACAAATCCTGTCTGGAATACAAATGTATATTAACGCCGAACTGTCAGCCATCTTCCACACGAAGGATTTAAAGTATTTTGGGTTTTTTTTTTCCCTTCTGAACAGCCCTTGTAATGGAATTGACATAAATGTAGTTCTTACAAAAAGGAGTGTCCACAATGGATGCATATTATAATCTACCGGAAAAAAAAAGAAAAAAAAAAAAGAAAACCTACCTCTTTTTAGCTCATACATTGCTTTAGCATTAAGGATTTAAGAATTTGCCTCTGTTTTTACTTTTTTAAATATTTGTATTCATGTGGCTATTTATTGCTGTCTAATGAGTCACACTTCAATGATTACCTCAGAGATGTCTCACACATTTGGGAGAGTCCAGCTAATGAAGTCATTCATGGTTTTTGTCATTTTTACAATTTTTATTTCCTCTGAATTAGCAATGCCTCACCCCCTCCCCTTTTCTTCATGCACAAAATACCAGGACTGTATTTTTTTTAACCAGTGCCTGTACTCTGACCATCTGCACTCTGGCTAGGATGAGGCTGCATTCGCTCAGGTTGCAGCATTCTTATCTGCATCGTCGTTTCTTTTAACTGTCTTTATAACGACAGTCGCCGACAGGATGCCGTTAATCTTGCTGATATCTGCAGCGTCTTCCCGTCGTTTTTAAAGGGGGGGAACTAAAAGAGAAATGACCGGAGTGAGTGCAGCTTTTAAGAAAACAACAACAACAACCACCACAACCACCACCTGACGGACTTTGCAACAGAAGAAGAGAGAGTTTTCTTTGGCATAGCTTGAGCTCTGTAACGCATGTCTGTTTTTCTAGTCTTCTCCTTCAACCTTTTCCAGTATTCTGTTGCAAAGTCCTTTTTACAATTCCCCACCAAGTTGAAGAGAAGAGGGGAAATCCTCAATATCCATGTAATGCTGCTTCTTCTTCTTCTTCTTCTTTTTTTTTTTTTTTTTGTCAATTTTGGGCGCTAAAATGATGACACCATACATGACATCGTCCAAAGTACGAGTTGGCGGCGGGGGCGAGGCGAGCCTCCTCGGATTGTTGTGTCTTTTTTTAGAACATGTGCAACTTACTGGTGCTTCCTGGGAAAACATTTTCCACTCAGATCCTCGCGTCATAACAACAACCTTAACTTTGGTGAGCCTTTCTTGTCTTCATGTCAAACTGCTTCAAGTAAACACTGAATGAAATTGGGAGCGTTTTATTTTTTATTTATTTTTTATTAATCGGTGAATAAAGAGGAACAGAGTTGCCGTGGTTACATCCGCCCCGAGCCCTTACGCCGCCCATGGGGGGCGAGAGAGGGGAGGGGGAGAGGGCATTAACGGGGCAGGCTGGCTTCACGTGTTCCTCCGGGAAATTTCAGCGGGAAGGTCATCCGACCGCGTGGTTGACTTCTTGTTTTAGTTTTCTGTCAATCAGTTGTGTTGATCCCATTTTGTAATTAGCAGTTTTGGAATCTGGCATGAAATTCTCACCTTGCATTTTGACTCCAAGTCCTACCCGAACCAACAAAACCACTTAATATGCGACATGTAGAGTGATTCAAACTGCGCTAGCCATAAACTGCCTGTGTCGGTCAGCATGGCATGGCTCCGTTTATCGGGACGGTCGAGTCGCCGAATTTCTAATGTAATTTCAAGATATCTTTTTTTTTATTATTATTTTTCTTTCTTTTTTTCTATTATAAATCGGTGTTAATGTAATGTTTATTTTGTCTTGTTTTGCAAATCAAAAATAAACAATTGTATATAGCAAATTGCGTCTTTGCAAGGTTTGAATGATCCACCGCCTGTGAAGATTAATGCACAATATTAATTTAGCTTTTTTTCCCCTACAGTATAGTCAACGTATCCAGTACCTTGCAGAAGCATTCAATTGTTTGTTCTTTTCACATTTTGTCACCATTTAGTCAAACATTTAAGTGTTTTAGATTTTTGTGTAATAGAACACAAATTAGTTCATTATTATGTGTAATTAAGTAAGGAAAATTATGAACTTTACTTTGAAGACTAGGCTTTGAACTTTCCTTTTTGACGAAAGGTAGAGTGACTTTTGCTATCCTGAGCTAAATCTGTAGTCCTGCTGATGACTGCTGTTATTACAACCTTGTGATTTTAGTTTGTTGAAGCGTCACACTGTAGGGATAATATTTTCAACCGTGAAAGGGAAGATGGTTGGAGCTAAATAAACCTCCGAGAGGCTCCAAAATACTTGAGACATGGGCAGAAATTCACGGACAAACGTATAAGCATGCAGTTGAAGTTGCATTGGAATGGTTCAGGTCTTTATGGATTAAAGTGTCCTAATCAAAGTCCAGATAAAAATCTAATTAATCTGTGCCAAAAATTGATGTTCTCAGATGCTCTCCGTCTAATCTGACTGAATTTGAGCAGTGGCGAGTTGGAAGATTAGTCATAGATTTCTGTCATAATTAACTATTAATAATTTTAAAGTCACCACACAGTTAACTTCTCAGTTTTCTCTATGGACGGTTCGATGTGCCTGAGTCTTTTTAAACTTGCAACAGTCTCTTTATGGTCTTTATCTCATGCTGTCAATTAGCCACTAGAGGGCAGTGTCTTTCATTACATGTCCGCCAACATCCCTTCTCTGGCCTAATGACCTCTCTGATTTTTACCACTGGGATCAGCTACAAACAGTTAAAAAAAAAAAAAAAATCAGTTAGTCCATACTGGGCAGCCGCATGGCAAAAAAAAATCGTGGTGTGATTACTGAAGAGCACCAGTGCAGATTAACACCCACAGTAGACTTATATCAAGGTACATCCGACGTACCAGCAATATGTCGGAAGAGATTGGAGTTCACCTCAGATCGTATCTCCGGGGCTGGACACGTATGGAGGGAGATTGCACGAGTGTGGATGCACTGGAGGAACAAATAAAAGGTTATCAGAGCGATCCAGTCATTGGGCGACAGTTAATTGTCAGCTCTGCTATGAAGCGGAGGCGCTTATTTTGCCTGCTGATAAGGTTGGGCTCATGCAGGCCTGCTGAGCCGTTGCATCTGTGCACGAGGTTACATGAAGGAAAGAGGGACTCTGGTTGCAACGGCATCCATAAGACCGGGGCTCTTTGGCTGCGCAGAGTAACAACTGACGTGTGTAATCTGCATGTTACACACACCGGCAGGCTTCTGAGAAGTTGAGGTCAGTTAGCACACACTCTCTTCATGCTTAGGTCACTGCTTTGGAAATAATTTATAGCACTTTGATTTTCTTCTTTCTGGAATAATTTGTTCCCTAAATTGGCCAATACAGTAAAATCTGTACAATAAAGTAAACGCACAACAAAAAGTGAATTGCTGAATTAAAATGACTTGGTCCCCATTTACATCATTCCCTGTGATTCTATTCAGTCAGTAAAAAAAAAAAAAATCAAATGGGACTAAAGATTTGTCTCTATTTTAGCAGAATGTCAGTAAATCTGACGGATCGGCATCAACCAGTTGCCTCATTATGAAAACGCTGAGATACTTCAAAGGCTCAGAGCTAGGAGGAAACTCGAAGTAAGGCTGTGGCTTTTTCTGTGAATCGTGTCAAGATACTTTTTGAAGCGTCGAAAGTTGTTCAGGCCCTTCATGCAGGCTTCAGTCGCACATCGAACTGAAGCCAGCAGGATAAAACATGGAGCGCTGTTTTATCCTGTTTTAGCGCAGGATAAATAAAATAAAGGCCCATTTTTAGAACACCCCACAACGGTAAAGCACGGGTGAGGTCCTGTTATGCTGTGGGGTGGGGGGAGGCTGCCTTGGCTGTCTGTGATTAAAATAGATTTCAAAGCAAACATATTTCTGATTCAGAATACAGAGTCTGATCTTGAGGTTTTGATTAAAAAGAAAAATGAGCAGCACCCGTGGAAACCACCAGCAGATTCGCTTTGGTTTAACGGTTTACAGCTTTTTTTTTTTTTTTTCACTAAATTTATTTGTTGTCCTGCATTAATCAACAGTTTAATTATAAGGTACATGCAATTGTTTTTGTCTAGCAAAATCATTTTTTAACTAAAAAATAAAAAACAGTTCAACATATAATGTGTTTTAAAAAAGGAGATTAAATTATAAATTGTAATGACACAAAAGAAGAAGACAAATTAACGGATTAATACTAAACATCCAGCTGAAATAAACCACAACCGAAACACCGCGATTCTTTTGGTTTTCTGACATTTTTCAACTAGAACTGCTAGAAACGCCACGAGGCTCCGTCACACGTTTCAGCTATGGCAGCATTTTGTCCCCCCCCCGTCTGCATCAATAATTCTTTGTTCATCACTTTTCCTTCCTTTGACCACTTTTGATGGATCCTGACCGCTGCAGGGTGGGAACAGCCCACCAGGGCAGCAGCTTTAGAGATGCTCTGGTTCAGTCGTCTGACCATCGGACGACTGCCTCTTGTCAAACTCTATCAAACCCTTGCGATATTTCTTCCAACGTTAGCTTTTAATAAAATGATCACTTACTGTACCAGTAACTAGAACCATGATAGAAATATGTGTTTTATTTATTCAATTTTCAGTGTTGGCAATGTTACACCAGATAGATGACTGTGTGTTGGAGTTTTCTGCTTACAGTTAATGAAAACATGACATTAAAATTTTTAATATTTCACCAGACAAATAAAATTGATGAAAGGTAAGTTTACTCCCTGATTAAAGGTTGTCAGTTTTCATAAGGTACTTTTAATCTGACAAGTGAGCCTCATGAGAATGTATATTGAATACAACTGTATAGTATGCACCCTGTGTTCCTACTTTTTAATGATGCCCTGGGCAACTGCCCATTCTGCCTTTAAGGGAAAAAAAAAAAAAAAAAAAGCCACTGGCAAAACAGGTAAAACAAAAAAAACATCACCTGTATTTTGATTGCAACTCATCCAACTACATGTTTGTAATAGTTGTTCATAGTTAGTTTTGTTAACCTGCATTTAGGCCTGTCCTAATTATATAACCAGCACAATGTGACACAGAGCTGACTGTGAACAATAAGGAAGGAACATTTCTGGTTGCTTTTTTTTTTGCACTTTCAGCAGTTTGGTATAGCTGATGATGACGCATGTCACACCGGGGCTATTTCTACTTTGAACAACACTTCACGACTTTGTTTGGTTTCTGGGGAAAACAGCCTCTGGTCACTTGGTTATTAGATAAAGAGAAAGAGAGGATAAGATGAGGGGATTCAGCGCACAATAAGATGGTCGCAGAAGGCATGTATTTCTGTCTGAGTTGGTATTAATACAGATGGGTGGCTCCCTTCATTGGCGGCTGATACTGTCGCAGCACATGTGCGCCCTGATAGTGCGAGCGTTGTATTTTTGTGTCCCAGCTCAGGGTACGAGTTGCTCAGTTGCCACATGGCAGCCTCCCTGCCTGAGAGGGGATGTCAGTTGTGACTTTCCAGTAATAACAAGGGCGTGTTGTTTTCTGTGTGCATATCTCGCACACATGTGTGCGTGTAAGAGAGACGAACCGTTTTTAGTTCCAACCAAACGACGGTGGCAATGACAAAACAAAGAAAAAATGTTCAACTCTGCCACCCTTTTCCTTTTCTTTTTTTTTTTATTTTCCTGCAGATTCTGTGCTTTCTCGCCCCGGGGCTGGGTGCAGGATCATTGCAACTCGTCCAGATGTGATCAGGGCTGTGGTGTTGGTGGAGAATGTGAAGAACGCATCTGGATGCTCCTCCATTTTTAGTTCCTCTGTGGGGCAAAATAACAACGATTGTTTGCTGAGGGTTTAAAGGTGCAGGCTCAAAGGAAACACACCCAAACAAACTCTGAGAAAGCAGTTTCTCTTTAGTCGTTGAGGTTCACACTAACATTCTACTGATGCCGCAAGGCAACAAATCACTTAAAGACATTTAAATGAAACGAAAGAAGAGTGAGGAATCCTCTTCTACGTTCAAGAAAAACATCTTATCCCCGTTTTTCTGATTTATGGCCCTTTTTCTTTTGCCCTTCTTGCTTTCGAGGCAAAGGAAGAGAAGAGAACAGCGTTCATCCGTATGAGGAAGTGTTCTCCCTGGAAAAGAATGGCTGTAAAGTTACACTAATGGCTCAACATTTCCTCCATGATTTCCAGTGCCCTATATTTATACTCTACGCACGCATGTAGCATACCACTAGCTTATTCATGTTTTAAGCACTTCAGTAATGTGGTTTCTATTGCGTTACACAGTGCCTCACTTTAAATCTTCGAATTTTTCAGCATCTTGTAATGCCACACTGGAGTTTCAACACAAACTTCAGTGTGTTTTTGTTGGAAATGTTGGATCAACTTAAAGTGGGTCTCATAGTTGTTTCTTTTTATTTGATTTTTTTGTTTCTTCTGGAATAAAAACCTGCAAAGTGTGGTCTTCACTGTGACCCTTTTATGAAATCCTCCACAACCAATTGCTAGACAGGTTAGGGAAGAAAGTTGTGGTGAGGTTTAAACCGGGTTTGGGTTATTTTTGTCAGAACTCTGAGTTCTTTGGTTGAGTTTATTTCTATTTCCTTGTTCCTTTCTTGGTTAGATCATTCTTATTCCTGTTTGCTTTTAGTTCAGCTCCTCGTCGTGTTTCTACTTCTGTTATTTCTTGTAGTTATTTTTTTGTTACTCTAGTTTCATTCAGTTTCATTTCATTCGGTCTAGTTTGTATTTTTCTTGTTCCCCCTGTGTTATCTCCCTTGTTCCAGCACCCAAATTCCCAGTATTTAAGCACCTCATTGTCAGTCTCTTGCTTTTTCTCCCTGGTTTGGCTTTATTTTTGATCCTTAGACTTTTGTATTTTGCAAGCGAATCCTTATTTTTCATTAAAGATTTACATTTACATCTCTCCCAATTTTACTATTGCTGGATTTCAGATGACGTAGCACCGACATCACCCAATGCAGATGGAGGGCCGGAAGTAAATGCAGTCCATTTATTTCTGTTGATCCAGCATCAAAATGTCTAAAGTCTGTGTCCTGTACGGTTGTTCCGACCATTCTAATAGAGAGAAAGATAAACTTTATTTTCGTGTTTTGAAGGTAGTTGGTCACAGGGGAGTTAATTTAAAAAAAAAAAAAAAACTTACCGAAAAAAAGAGGAGAAAAGTGGTGACAAGATCATCCTGTGGGGATGGTTGTCTTCAGCATGGACTACCAACATCATTACTGGTCTTGGGAATTGTTTAAAGATGCTCTTTATCTAGTTTTGCAAAGAATAATGAATATTCAATTTCTAGATATGCAAAGCTGGCACTGAAGCTGCCAGCTGCAAATTATTGAGCCAGGAGGACTCAATAAAAATTGATGACACACTTTTCAGATTTTGTTAAAAAATAGTTTTGAAACCTTTGTATCGTCTTCACTGCGCTTCAGATATGTGACACTTTGTGCTTTTGCTGGTCTGACTCATGAAATCACTGTGGTACTTTGTAGTTTTTGGTTGTCATGTGACAAAATGCACGAAGGTTCAGGGGAGTGTTAATCATTTTCCAAAGCGCTGGAGGCTCGGGAGTTTTGAGTGGGAATCTGAAAGGTTTGAAAGTTTGTTTCCCGTGGGTGGTGAACAGAAAGAATTGATCGTTTTATATGATTTGACATAAACATTGCTAATAAAAAAGACAGTTTTCACTCTGGCGTCAGGGTTTACTCCATCCCCCGGCCCTTCTTTTCACCTATTTTCCATTCATATCTTCTGATGAGAATACCGAGAAGCTAACAAGCAGGGCCTCTTCAGCTGAAAGGCATTTCACACCTAATGCTAAATCATTTGGTTTGACTTTTTGATCAGAAATCAAGCTGTGTTTTTTTTTTTTTTTGTTTTTTGTTTTTTTAGATCATGCTCTAAAAAAACACATCAACATGCTGCAAAAAAAAATAAAATGAAAAGGTCACAGTTTTCAGAGGAGCTCGGAAACTCCAACAGTGAAAGTAAGTGAGGCAGGTAAATCACCACCTGAAAGGTGCCAGTGGTGAGATGTTTTGTGAGAGGCAAGTTTCAGACTTGAATCGGGTTTTTTCGGCGAGAACCGATAAACGCACACAGACGTACCGGACGGTTTTCCTGACGAAACGATTGTCGGCTCGAAGGAGTTAATCTCAGCAGTGGCAAAAGCAGCATTTATTTGGAGTCTTTCGCGAGCAAGCTCCCTTCTGCTTGTTTTATTTTTTATCATTCTGAAAGGTTTCAGTGGAACTTTCTCACGATGCGGTGTGACAGGAAAGGATGAAAGGTTTTATTTTTGAGGGCTTGGTGCCCATTTGCTGCTTACAGTCAGCTGAAACCACAGCAAAAAGTATTGGTAAAAAGGTGACTTGTTGGTAAGTTTCGAGTACGGGACGAGTCTCTCTGTCAGTGATGACAAAAAATGTTTTCACTCTTCTTGAATGGAGGTTTCACACACAGAGTTTTGCACTCGCCTTTGCTCTTGCAGAGTCTCGGCCTTGAAATGGATTTACTGTAGATAATCAGTGCGCAGACGTCAAAGTTGCAAGAAACTCGCAAGGAAAGAAATCGCCCAACTTACACTTTGTTCTCTTTTTATCGCTGCTATATAGAGATGTTTGTTTTCTTCATTCAAACCACAGAACAATGTCGCCCCACCATAGCACTGAAACTACACCGGCCCTCAAGTTTTCAATCGTTTCCTGCTTCATCTGTCCTAATGTGAGGTAGTAAATAATTAACAGGCCATCACAGGTCTGGGTGACTAGTAACTATGTGAATATTGAATTTTGTATCTTATTACAGAAAGGTATGTCGTATAGATTCATCACAAGTGGAGTGAAATATTTCATGACTATTTCTTGTAGATGTTTGTGGCTTATTAAAAATGAAAACCCAAGCTTTAATGGTTTCAAAAATTAGGACATTTGACAAAATTTTTTTTTTTTTTTTTTAAAGCATGCTATACTTACATTTGTGCCTCATTTTGCATTATTTACTGCATCAATGTGGCAGGAGTCTGTGGCACTGCTGTGACGTAACAATGGGAGCCCAGGTTGCCTCCTTCAGGTCGTTTCCATGGTTGGGTCTGGGGCCGCTCATCCTCCTCCTGAACTGAGCCCAATAGGGATTAAAGCAGGGGGTGCTCTAAAATTACATGGCTGTAAATTGAACTTATTGGAGTAAATACACTGTGCGTTGATAAAACTAAGCCCAGACATTGTGGTGAACAAACCCTACCTTCTGCGAAACAGACTTGGAAGTCCAAATCTAAATCTAAATCTAGAATCTGTGACAAAAGTTAAAAAAATCTCAGTTTAAAGATCCTCCCCATACAATATGTCTAAGCTTGACGTTTTTGCTAAGACTGATGTGTCCTTTTTTCTTCTGTGTCACAATTATGCAGAAAGTTTCATAGAATGAGCTTCCATAGAGCCAAGCCTTATCAACAAGTGATGAAGTGGTGTAAAGCACCACTTCATTCATGGGAATGGGGAAGTCTGTTGTTGAAATCTGGATTACGCGTCTCTGTCTGGCAGTCCAGTGGATGAGTCTGGGTTTGGCAGTTCCTAGGAAACAGCACTTGTTCTCCTAGTGTCAGGTTTAAAGTTTGGTGCAGAGGTGGTTATGAAGTGGAGCTGATTCAGAAGTTGGACTTATTTACCCCACTAGATCCAGTGGCATTTTAAGACATTTGAACAATCTCATGCTCCCATTTAGGAATGGTTGTGTCTTGTTCCGACATGACTCTCCACGTAGGCAAGGTTCATAAAGACACAGAGAAGTGGGACTGATGTGGACGAACTCGACTGACCTGTACAAAAGTTTTCAGACCTCCATCTGAAAACTGAGCCAGACCTTCTCTTCCAACATCAGCGTCTGACCTTGCAAATGCAGTCCTACTAGAATGCTCAGATATCCCCATAAGCTCACTCCTTAGAGCCCGTAGAAAGACCTTACAGGTACGGCGAAGCTGCAGAGGATTAAGAATTAGATTCTACTCGAGTCCAAATGTGTGTGAAGGCAGACAAGCAGATACTTTTGTCAGCAGAATACATTAAAGCTTTTTCTAATAACAAAATAGGAACAAATTTGTAGGATATGAATAGTTTTGTGAGGCCTTTCTCGTTTTCTCATGAGCTTGCCTCGTGGAGTATCAACATCTTCCGAATGAAACAATGACAAAATGTAAAATGTTAAATGTCCTCCCAGATCTCCTGACTTTTTCTCTCTCTCTCTCTCTTAGCAGCACCATGTGAGCAGGATTTTTGGTTTGTCACCAGATCCCTGCAGAACTAATGGGGGGGATTAGCTTCAGTCCTGCTTTGAGTTTTACACATGATTATCAAAGGTTAGCAATACGTTTAGACAATAAATCATCTGATATGTGCATTTTGTTTCTAAAACACGTGTAAAAATATGTTTCTAAAACATAAAAAGTGTATTTGTGTAGGCACTGTATGCTTTGGGGCGCTTGGCTCATGGGCTCGGGTGACAAACGAATCAATTTTATACAACGAGAGGAGTTCCAATAGTTTTTAAAACATTAATCTATTGCTGTGAGAAAAAAGACTGAAAACTTACATCCCTGTGAACAGCTTCAATAAATGCGTTGCATAATGAAAGCTTTTACCACTGCAGAAAAAAGGTAGCTACCTGACTACTGCTCATGATGTGGGTGTGCGATGCGAAGATGATCTTAAATGTCACTGTGTGGCGCTCCAGCTGAATGTCTCTGTGGTTTCCTGAACATTTAACATCTCAGCACTGGCTAAGATCTCTCACACACACACACACACACACACACACACACACACACACACGCACACTCACGCACACTCACATGCGCACGCACAGAGGCGAACACGAAAGGCACACAGTAGACTCTGCTGGAAGACAAGCCACAAGTCAAATGAGAGGGTTTGTGAACTCACAAAAAGTTTCACAATTATCTATGCCACTAGAAGTGTGAATGTGTGTGTGTGTGTCTGTGTGTGTGTTTGTTTCACTATTGTTTTTAGGACCATTTCTGGCATATTTACTAACTTTCTGAAGACCAAGGGGCCTCATGGGGACCAAAGCCGGGTGCTAACATGGTGGACCCCCTTTTAGGTTAGGGGTTAAGTTTACAGGTCAGGTGTAAATTAGGTTTTAGTTAAGGTTAGGAATAGACTAGTAGTGGTAGGGTTAGGGAAAATATCTGCGTTCAGCATAAATGCAGCCACTAAAATGAATGAGTGGTCGTGTGTGTGTGTGTGCTTTCTGCTGTGGCGAGGCAATCCAGGTCACTTTTTTTATTGCTGCATGTGTTGTAATACTTTTATTTAGGGTAGCTGTGTGTCGTGAGTTTTTCCAAAGAATTTGCTGTAAAGGGGGAAAAAAAAACACAACGTATTTTTGCATTACTAAGCTTATCAGCTGGGTAGTGGTTTCTTTTTTTTAATTTATTTATTTATTTTTTGATTTACGCCATTTTATTTAAAAGCAAACCGTGAAATGGAAGGATGTGTTTTGTCACTTTGCCCTTTCTCATTGTATTTCTAAAAAATGTTCTCCAGGGTTCAAGGCAGGCAAAAATATTTTCATGAGGTTAACTTACTTTGTGGTTTTGTTGTGAAAATCCTCTGTTTTACTCAAATATTACTCTTTGTATGATCAAGACGAAGATGTGATTTCCAAAAAGAAACAAAAAAACATTTTTGCCCTGTTGCAACTCATTTGCCCTGGATAACATGTAAGTGATTGCAGCTTTAGGTGTATTTTATTGTATATAAACGACAATTTTTGTTTGCATTGTTTTGCTTATGGAAGAGTTTTGCATCAAATGCCACATGAGTTATGTTGCATCTGAGCTTACCTCTTTTTTTTTTTTTTTCTGCTGTCTATTGTCACTCTGGTATGTTAGGCATCAACATAAGGTGTAAGATGTGACATGCTGATAAGAGAGTCAATCATCATTTGAACTTGAGTGAGGTAAGGCGCTGTTTGGCTTGAAGCTGTGGGTTCTCACCTCTGCAGCGGGGCATTTTCTCAGTAAAAACCACAGAGTTTCTGATCACAGCTGAAGGCAGGGGGACACCTGTCGCCCTCTTTATCAGCGCTGTGGTCATCCTACCCTATATACAGATGCAAACAGAAAAGCAAATGAAACCTCGTCGAGGTCTGGTGCAAAGGCAATGTTGCAAGTCTGCGTCGGAGAATTCACTTAAAATGTCAACACGAAGGCAGCGGCTAGCGTTCGTTCGCTTGTCGCGTTGCTTATTCACGCAAACAGAGAATCGGCCAATCAGATTGTTCCAACTCTGTGGATTTAGGCATCTAGACATGATGGAGATGATTTGCTTAAGTTCGAATCTAGCATCAAACTGGGGGGG